>NC_081352.1:38546439-38690680 GCF_029784015.1 Lycium ferocissimum | reverse complement strand
TCTACAAATGGAAAATGAGTGTTGAGACAGAATACGGTCCGTCGCTAATATTCCGTCACTAAACGCCGATTTTTTTAGTAGTGGTAGTCTAGATTAGATTACCTTTTAAGATCTCTTGTTTGATTAACTAAGAATTAATCTTTTTAAGCATAAAGCATATGTGAATAACTAAATTGACTCTTGAGGTTCATTTTATGAATTTAGTTATTTATTGAATTTCGTTTAAAACTAAGGTTAAAAAACACATTTGACTAACATAAAGCCTTGACACATAAAATAATGAGTGAAGAATTAATAACTATCAAAAGAAATCTATTTTATTACTACTATATATAAGAGAGGATTCCAAATTTTTGTAGTCCTCACAAGAATTTTAATCCTATGGTGTTGCTACACATGACTTTGTTTTGTCTTTTCCTTGGCCTATTATCATTTTTTGGATTCATTCTTTATCTTAAGTCAGTTTTTATGTGGGCATATGTAATTAGTGTATATTTTACTACTATATATAAGGGAGGATCTCAAATTTTTGTAATCCTCAAGAATTTTAATCCAACGATGTTGCTACGCATGGCTTTGTTTTGTCGTTCCCTTGCCTATTATCAATTTTTTGGACTCATTCTTTATCGTAAGTAAATTTTTATATGGGCATATTTAATTGGTGTATATTGAATTGTAGTAACTTTTTGTGAATCTTTTCTTGCTCTTTACTTCCTTCGGTTCATATTATATGGTATTCTTATATTTAATTCGAATAATTTTATTTTATATGATTTAGAAGGTATTAATAGTTTTTTACACCGAAATTTTCATTATTTTGATAAGTGAATTTTTACATAACCAAAAAATTATAACTATATATAAGGGAGGATGCAATTTGTAGTTCTCACAAGAATTCTAACCCTATAGTGTTGCTAGACATGGCTTTGTTTCTTCTTTTCCTAGCTTATCCTCGTTTTTTTGACTCATTTTTTGTCTTAAATCAATTTTTGCGTAAAGGCGTAATTTGGCTGTGATATTGAATCAGAAGTATAAGAACCTTTTGTGAATCTTTTCTTTTTCTTTATTAATACTTTTTGTTTATACCAAATTTTTCATTATTTAGATAAGTGAACTTTTACATAACCAAAAGATCATATTAAGTAGGCACTATTTAATTAAGGTATATTAGTTAAATGCTTCTTACTTTCTAGCCCAATTTAAAAACACCATAAAATATGAACTGAAAGGATTATTAAATTACCTTTTACATTGTTTGTTATTATACATATTGGCAAAATATAGGCAATTATGGACCCGCATTATCATTTTGAACTGGAGATTTACTAGATCTTACTAATTACTCTTGCCCCCGCATTAATTTATGTGACATTTTTCATCTTCCCAAAATTAGTTTGACTAAATTTTAAAGCACATTAGATCAACTTAATATTTTAAAATTTAAATTTAAATATTAAAATTACAAAAGTACTATAAATTGCAGTTTTAACTTAGAATTAATATTTTTAAGCATAAACTATATATGAAGAACTAAATTGATTCTTGACGTTCATTTAATGAAACTAATTCTTTTCTTAATTTCGTCTAAAACTAAGATTAAATTACTACATTTAGCTAGCATAAACTATTGATACATGAAATATTATGAGTAAAATTAAAAATTGTAAATACCAAAAAAATCTACTTCTATCGATAATACAAAATTATATGCTCACGGGTTCATAAAAATGTCAATATTTTTCAATATATGATTTTCACCGAGTTGTAATTATTTTACATAATTAAAATATGTTATTTTACGTAACGTCGATCGTCGCTTTCGCCAGGTCCTTTTTGTATTTGATAATGTTTCTGCCAACCTTCCTTTCTCATAAATAATTTTCATTTTAAAATGATCTAATAAGTTGACCAAAGAGCATTAATAATAATGAAGACTTATCAACAATAGATACTTAACGTGCCGCTGAATTATTAATTATGTGGTAAGAAAATAGAAATAGATTATAATTTTTTAAATAAAATATTACTATATTTATATTCAGCTGCCCTGAACAAATCTTACTTACGTAACGTAATCTTACGTAACTAGTATATATACTATATGAAGGTAGTAAGTTAGCAAGTTCCTCATTTATTAATTTCCTTAAATGCCCTTACTATTCTTTAAAAGCACACTAAAAATAGGGACTGTTTCGTCATTTGACCAAAAAGCCCCAATTCATTTTCCTCTCCCTTGTATCACCCAAAATTCCCTTCACTGTACCAGCAGGAAAAGAGACCAAGCGGGCAGCCATGGTTCTTCTCCATCATTCCATGTTCTTTTTGTATCTTTTTCTCTCTTCTTCTAATATTGACTAGTTTAGCATCTACCATTATCACCTCTACAGTGAAGATTTCAACCTTTTTAGGTACAGAAAAAAACACTTACTCTCCTTTTTGGCTTGTTCAGTCGTTGCTAAATGTCCTTGGTTGAATACGAACAAAAGTATGTTGCTCGGACGGTACTGCTTAATATAACCTATATGTATTCGTCTCTGTTTTAATTAGATTCTCGAAAAATTAAACTTTCCTTTGTTTGAACAAATAGGAAAGTGATTCAGGAAGAACTTAAGCTTGAACGTTGAAAATGCTATTTGCTCTATTTAATGCATTATGAGTTCATGAGGGCTATTGGTATGTGGATTCAAGTGGTTCAGACACCCCTTCGCCTGTTTAAAATTTACATGATATATAAATCAAGAGATAGATTTTATGAGAAGGATAAATTGAAGCTCCAATTGTTAAAATTGAATCTGAAATGGGGGCAAAAGACAAGATGAATTGGGGGTTTTAAATCAAATGAAGACAATCCTATTTTTAGTCCACCCTTAAAAAATAGTAAGGGCATTTACATTAATATTCAAGAGTGCTAACGTTTATTTACATGATAGTGTTGGAAATCAAGAGATAGAATGAGAAGTGGGTATAAATTGAAGCTCCAATTGTTAAAATTGAATCTGAAATGGGGGAATCGCAGAGATGAATTGGGGTTTTTTGATCAAATGAAGAAACAATCCCTATTTTTAGTCCGCTCTTCAAAAATAGTAAGGGCATTTAAGGAAATTAATAAATGGAGAGCTTGCTAACTTACTACCGTATGTTAGCAAGACCCATATATATATTTTATTTTTATTTTATTATAGAAATGGGAATTGATGAACGAACATGGGACGAACGTAGCTGTTTCAAATTGTACCTCCTGCATTATTTTATGTATACATTTTTAAACTGACGTGACTTGTGCAAGTTCATTAGACCCTGCAACCTCAACACAGGGGCGGATCCACACCATTGGGTGTGGGTTCGCGGGAACCTACAATTTTTATCCGAACCTTATATTTATAATGTGAAACCTTCAAATATATAAGAAATTTGAGCTGAAAACCCAGTAACAATAGACACTACTAGCTGAAAACCCACAAGCTTCAAATCTGGATCCGCCTCTACCTCAACACGTGTGCTCTATGTGTCCAAAGCAGCCCTCCTCAACTTCATCTAGACTATCCCAAAATAGAGAACTGGAGGGGTTGGGATCATCAAACTCCCATTAGATGTCTTCAAAGGAAAGTTTTGATCTCTTCATATTAAAAAAATAATAATTTAGTTATACATCTATTTTTTTAATCATATATCATCACTCTATGTCTTTTCTTACTGCCCCAGCTATGTTTTGGCCTTGGCTTTTAGATTCATCTCAATTTTTTTTTTCTGTTTGTATGTGATGTGGATTGTAAAGTTCTACTTAATTTATTTACATGTGCTTTCTCCTTGATGAGCATGTAAACGTTTGATTCTTTTTTTTCATAAAGATTATTGATATAGAATCTAGATTATTTGATGATTTAGAATCTTCATTTTGCCTCTGAAATTGTATTTGCATTTATGCTTTATTTTTCTTTAGTTAAGACATAGCCTGTGTGATTTTTGATATTTAGTTTTCCTCTTTCGTCATGTTTTATTTGTGGATTCTGCCATACGTGTGATTATTTGTTGAGAGATGCCTCTTTGGAAACTTTCTGCTTCAATACCCTTACTACTACCCAGGAACAAAAATAATAACAAGGGAAGAGCCATGATACAAGCAATGTGTTTGATGAAATTCCCCAATGAAAGGAATGTAGCTCCATCAAGCCTGTTAACCTCTTCTTCGCAATCAATCTAGCTCCTTACTTAGTATTGGACACTGATTAGATCAATAAACTTGATTTTTACTGCTGATAACAACTTTGATGTTGTTGATTTGTAAGTTTCTATGAGATTTATTAACGTTTTCCTATGTGCTTTTATTGTTTTATGCGTTTATATCCTCAGATTGCTCTTAACCATTTATAGTCGATTTACATTCAGCTTCTTCCATCTGCATTGTGATTTATCGAGATGCAAGACTGATAGTTTGCATACATACAGGGAGAAGAAAAGTTGGAATCGAGGGAATTCTGGAGCAGCAGAACAAACAAGAGTCCTAATCTACAAAGAAAAAAAGAGGTATATATATATATATACTAATTGATAGCTGTGTGTGTTAGGTATGGACAAATATCGAATATCTACTTTGAGTTTTTTTCATATTAGCTTTTAATTGAGATACATCCCTATAGGCATACGCACGCACCCCTATCAGTATGCATGACAGAGCGACTATGTGTGTGCGGGTAAAATATTTTTCTTAAGCATATTATCTCCTCCAGTCATTCATTTGGTTGAACATATAGTAGATGAAATTCAAGCATTGATAATCACAATCAGTAAACAATGAAAATGATATTCACATGTTATAGGAGTGAGCATTTCAGAATATAAATGGTGTGAAAATAATTTTCAAAATTTTAGCAACCACAAGCTAAAAAATAATTTCACCAATGAAAATGTTTTCCCTATCGGAGTGGAAGTTTTTATATAGTCAAACTTGCAATGTGTTTGATGTTAAAAGTCAATGTGTAATAATAGTCATGTCTCTCTAATTGATTTGCAAATAATATTGAATTTCTGTCATGAACTTATCTAGAATTATTGTTTGCTTTCTTTTGCTCTAGTATTAATTTAGGTAATCTGATTGTTGGATTTTAGCGCTAATTCAGGTAGTGCAGAATAGAGGTGAAAAGGGTATAAAATAAGCTGTTAGGCCAAGACTTCTAAGGAATTTCATAAATATCTTAGAAACTTTGAGTTTGAACGGCCTAAGGAATATATGAAGAGTCCAGTTGTGGAAAATAAGCACGTTACTATCACGGCTTTTGCACGTGATAAAACTTTTAATTGTCAGATTGTCGCGCCTATTGCAGTAAATCACTTAAAGTTCTACAAAGCTTTCGCGTTTTGTTGAACTCTTCCACTAAAGACATTTTTCTTGGGAAAGACAAAAGGTCCGACAAGTGAAATGTTGTGTTGATTTCAATTGATATGGTTTATGTTGTCATATAAATAGCATAAGGTGTTGCTCAAAGTTACCAAGGCTCTTGCAGGAGATCAAGCACCACACAACGATATTAAGGTTAGAAGATGAAAGTTGCCGGAAGATAAATGAAATTTCAAAACATGTATCTGCAGGCCCACCGTATCGTTCCCGAGGTCGAACTTCTTAGGCTTATTAATCGTCCCAACCCTGATGCTATATTATTCCCGAGGAAACAACTACCGGAAGACAACTTCATTCTTTGGAAAGAACTTTGTCAAACCAATGAATTTGGTATCTTAAAGGTATTATGCTATTATATTTCGAGCTCGCAAATTAGTAATTTTTACTATAGAAGTTGTGTTACACCTCAGGTGTCATACATTTTATGTTTTGAAATGTGTGTTGTGTCAGGTAAACTTCAAAAAAAGTAGAACTAACTAATGAATTGCTAATATAAGTTTTAAGAGTATCTACATCTTAAGCTCTAGATTTGCACAAATCATTTAGTAAAACCTCTAATTGCTTGATGTGCTTCTAATGGCTAATGGTGAAAAGAAGTTGGACCATTTTGTGTACTTGACAGTAGTGGAAAGTGTTGGGTTTTTGGGTGTCCTTTCCTAGAATTGAATTAATAAAACGCAATCCAATTTAGGAAATAAACTTTTTTTCCCTAAAATCCACCACATATAGGATCAACTTAAAAACAAAATTTCACCAATGAAGAAAAAGTGAGAGAGAAGCAGCATTTTTATCGGAGTGGAATTTTTATATACTCAAACTTTCATTCATTAATGTTAATTGTTCTCAAATTTGAATAATAGGTTCTTATCTCTTCTTCGATTTCAAATAGATATTTTGTGGTTTGTAGATGAACTTTTTGAGAATTATTGTTTTTGTTTCTGATTTCTCTCTTTTATTTACTTAGTTTTGGTATCTTTTATGTATTGTTGCTCCGATTTGGTTTTGTTGTTGTAGCCATTTGGAGAACATTATTGTAACTGCTTGAATTATAGTGGAGAAAGTGGTATAGGTAAGTGGATGTTAGGCCAAGACTTCTAAGGAACAACGTAAATTTGGTGTCTCTTGCATCTTTATTTTTTTGCTTTGCTATTTTGTTATTGGTATAGTTGCTGTCAAGGAATTTCATTTGTGCTAGTATTTATTGTCTTCTCTTGTTCAAATAGTGTAGGAAGTTTTTATTTCTTGGTTTTTCATGGCACGATTTGGTTATTGCTTATTAATTGTGACTTTTTTTTTTTACCTTATAAGAAACCTTTTTATAATTTCAAGATGGTGCCTTTGGATGACTATACTGTCAAAATTCAATCTTTAATTGTTAAACATTACATACACGACTAAAAATTAGAGAACAAGAAGCGGCATTTTTTTTTACTTTTTTTTTTTTTTTTTTTGCATCTTTTTGAACGCAAATCAATTAGTAGAAGGCATGTTTTATAACATCATTTACGGCTTTTCAACTAATTCACTTACCGATATTAAATTTCAATTGCAACATTAGTGAAAATGTACAAACGGTGATCACTTTGGAATGGAGAAGGATTTCCCTTGCTAAAGAATGAAAAGATTTATAGATAGCACTGATATGGAATGCAGGCCCCTTTTTAACCTAAAATTCCAAAAAGGGTCAACTTCTTAGGCTTATTAATCGTTCCAACCTGATAATATAAGCGATGCATATTATTCTCCAACTTTAAAAAAAAAAAAAAAAAAGACAACTTCATTTGCAAAAAACAAAAAAACTTTTGTAAATCGTGTTGTCCTACGCGATTTGCCTTTATAAAGATAATACATTGTTGTATGATAACCACTACTTTGAAAATTCACTTTAATATTCTTTGCACATGTAAGTGCTTTAGAATTTTCCAATATTCAGTGATTTTAAAGACAAATTCCATACCCCTAAGTGCAGAAACAATGTCCATATTTGCACTTGGCAGCAAAGTAAATGGATAACAATAACAAAAACAATCTGCAGCCTTGGTGCAAACAATACATTTTGTGCCCAATAGGGATTAGTTTTATTTTCTCCACACTTTGTATAATTTTAAAGTTTTGAAATTCACGTTTTTTACATTTAGTAAAAATCTTGTCTAAAACTTGCTTTTTATATAGAACCTAATATCTTTTTTCGGTGAAAAGAAGTTTGGATCGTCGTTTTAGGGGTTGTAAAGTAGCCCTGGAAAGTTTTGTTTTGAAACTTGTTATCGTTAGGTTTAAGTATTTTATTTTATAAGGTTTTGATTTAAGCTTTTTATTATTAGTCAGGCATTACTTTATTTCTAAAATTTTTTCATAATTAATTTAGGACGTTGCACGAGTTATTAATAAACGATAATAAAGACTAAGATAACTAATTATCATTAAGAAAGTAATACCACAAAAAGTATAATATTAACATAAAATGTACAATTTATTTACGTATACACAATCTCTAATAGGTCCCACATGTGAGAGCCTTTAGAGTAATATTAGGTCCTACATATGGGAGCCTTTAGAGTAACTTTAGGCCTAAGGCGATCCCACCACACTTACCACCCTCACCATCATCTCCACCCCCCTTCTTCCTCCTAATAATAGGATGTTTTATGTCATGATCATCCTTCCTTCCCTTCCTTGCGCCTTGGACCATAATATTCTTCTTCTTGGGTTTACGTATGCTATGTACGATCAGAATCTCATTAGCATCAGGAGACGGGTCCATCTTATCAGGAGACGGGTCCACAGGCGCAGAAGGATGAACCGGAAATAATAAATAAGCAATTAGTATTAATTTTAATTTAGATTTAACTAATACATTATCTTTTGGTAAAAAATCAAACTTGTGTGTTAACGGGCTCCTGAGAGGGCTTTTGAGATGGCTGATGATAGGGCTCCTGAGTTGGCTCCTCGGCGGGCCCCGGGCCGAGCGGGCCCCCGGGCCGAAGCCGGTTGACTCAAGGTTCGTAGTGGCCGGAGCCTAAGCAATGAAAAATTATATAATAATCAGTATAAGTATTTTAATTTGTTAAAATAATTATTCTAAACACTTATTTCTTGGCTCTGAAACATGTTGAAGTCCATGAATGCGTAGTCGTGTTACTGACTCCTTGCCACCCCGTAGATCACGAGGCGGCGGCTCACCCCCGTGGATCACGAATCGGCGGTTGCTGCACACTTGCCTCTGATCCCAAATCTATGTGATTATAGTGCGAAAAAATAAATATTGATAGGATTTTTAGTTGAAGAGAGGGAGATTAATTACACACCAATAATTTCGATTAGAACAACATAAACCAAGAACATTGTGGTAAAGCAAACTCTAGCCATATCTCTTCAGATATATCACAAGTTTTTCTAATGAATTTTCTTTTAGCTTGAACAATTTTTGCTTTTCGATGTGCAGATGTTTTTACACACTTGTAGGGGAAAGAAATTCTGATTTAGGTGGTATTTAAATTGGGAAAACATTGATCACGTTGAACTTCTTTTGTTGTTGGTTAGTAAGTTTGTTTGTTTTAGTATAGTATGTCCATTTAGAAAAGAATCAAATAGAAATTAATTAGAATTGAATGGTTGACCAATAGTTTAATACAAAATAATTTAAATAATTACAACTATATAGTAATAATGAAAAGTAATTTAAATTTGGCTCGTAATATATGGCATTTGTCATTGGGCATGCAAAGAATATTAAAGTAAATTTTCAAAGTAGTGATTACTATACAATGTAGTGTTCCTTTATAAAGGCAAATCGTGTAGGACATCACGATTTGCTATTATTTAAAATGAAAAAAAAAAAACTTTGCAAATCGTGTCAACGATTTGCAAAGCATTAGTTTTTTTTTTAAAAAGTTGGACAAACGGTGTTCCGTTAACATTATTGTAAATGGAGAAGGAACCCGTTTTGGTTTATCGTGTAGCCTATGACCCCTTTTGGAATTTTTGGTTAAAAAAGGTGACCTTTTACCGGACTCATGGAATTCGTGTCATTTTCTATTCTTTGCATTCAACAACATTTAGATGTTTTTGCCCTTTGCAGCTTAAAGTGACCAAATAGTAATTACATGTTAAATTGTTTTTTATCCATCATATGTGGTTTTCTTTTGTCTAGCCCACCATACCAATTTCTTTGTACATGAATGTTACTTGGTTCTATAAATGGAAAATGAGGTAGTGATTTATTCAATGCCATCGTTTTTGGTCTGAGAAAGAGACTGAATAAGATAAAGAAAGTTACCAGATGATTACATGAATTTATATTCTGAATTAAAGTTCGAGACAAGAGTCAAGGTGGGAAGTGAAAAAGGTCATGGGAGTTTATATGTAAAAGCAATCCAATTGTAACTGCTTAGATTCAAATTCAAGAGGAATAATGCAGTTTAAAAAGAAATAATCTATTAGAAGGATTTCCCTTGCTAAAGAATGAAAAGATTTAGGGCATGTTTGGAAAGCCACTTGGTAATTGGAATTGGTGTAATTACTAGGGTAGTAATTACACAGCCTAGTAATTACACAGTATTGTAATTACAACGACCTGTTTGTTTGACATAACGTAATTACAGTGTAATTACAAGCGTGTTATTTGGTTGCACAAGTGTAATTACACAGTTAGTTTAATTTTAAAATAAAATTTAATTATAAGAAAATTAAAATTAATAATTAAAAAATATTTCCCTTTATAAATGATATTGAATTAGTTATTTAATAACACATTGTTTCTTGAGATATATTAATTAATAATCATATATTTGTAACTAATATTGTAAAAAATAATTGATAGATATTTTTCAAATTAATAATATTTAATTTTAATTAATTATAAAACTTAAAAGAAGACTTTTTTGGTGAGAACGTCGTGGATTGCATGTTTGACAAAAAAAAAATATTTATAAATATAATGTCATAACATTATTCAAATGTTTGACACAAAAAATCCATCAAATGTAAGTGAAAAATAAACAACATGCAATGTGAAAGCGAATAACTTAAAATTGAAAATATAACCTAAATTCAACATCCGAATGAAAAAGTTTAACATACTATTCTTATGTCAAATTCCAACATTACATAAGTAAGTTCTAATGTAACTTAAGTAAATAATTCAAAAGAAAGAGAAAATATAAGTCTATAACCTCATTCACAACGAAATTCTACTTTAATAGCGTCACTCGTTAAATGCTAAGTTTGTTAATAACTCATTCTTTCCAATATTGGCGTAATTTCAAAAATTAGAATAATAACACGGTTATGCTAAATGAATAAAATAAAATAAAATGCGAGCAATTACATGGAACCACAAGAAATAAAGGTTGGGAATGAGAAGAAAGGAAATGAGAAATAAATAATATAAAAAAGAAAAATACATTTTAAAAACTTAAAATAATGAAAAAGTAAAAATTAAAAATCAAAAGAAATTAAAATAATAGAAATAAAAAATAAATTAAAATAATAAAAAAAAAAGAAACAAACTAAAAAAAAGTAACCACGTAATTACGGAATGTAATTACACCCAATTCTCAACCTTCCCCCCCCCCCCCCCCCCCCCCCGACCGAGAATTGGAGAGTGTAATTACACCTTCTCAATTACACCCATTCCCACCTAATCGTGTAATTATAGATCAAATAAACAGACAACCGTATGTGTACACTAATTCTTTAATTATAGGTAGCATTGATATGGAATTCATGTCATTTTCTATTCTCTGCATGCAACAACATTTAGGGCTCGTTTGAAAGTTTGGAATTAATTACTTGGGTAGTAATTACACTGCCTAGTAATTACACTATTAGTTAATTACAACGACCATAACGTAATTACGGTGTAATTACAAGCGTGTTTGGTTGCACAAGTGTACTTACACAGTTAGTTTAATTTAAAAATAAATTTTAATTTTAATATTTAAAAAATATTGCCTTTATAAATGATGTTGAATTAGTTACTTAATAACACATTGTTTCTTGAAAATATATTAATAAATAATCATATATTTGTAACTAATATTGTAAAAAATAATTGATATATATTTTTCAAATTAATAATATTTATGGATTGGAAGTTTGGCAAAAAAATAATATTTATATATATATAATGCCATAACATTATTCAAATGTTTGACATAAAAAATCCATCAAATGTAAGTGAAAATAAACAACATGCAATGTGAAGGCAAATAACTTAAAATTGAAAATATAACCTAAATTCAAAATAGAAAAGAAAAATTTTAGCATAATACTCTTATGTTAAATTTTAACATTACATAAGTAAGTTCCAAGATAACTTAAGTAAATAATTCAAAGAAAGGGAAAATATAACTATAACCTCATTCACAACGAAATTCTACTTTAATAACATCACTCGTTATATGCCAAGTTTGTTAATGACTCATTCTTTTCAATATTAAGAAGTGTAGTTTCAAAAATTAGAATAATAACACGGTTATGCTAAATGAATAAAATAAAAAAATAAAAAAAATACGAGCAATTATATGGAACCACAAGAAGTAAATGCTGGGAATGAGAAGAAAGGAAATGAACAATAAATAATATAAAAAGAAAAATACATTTTAAAAAATAAAAATAATTAAAAAGAAATTAAAATAATAGAAATAAAAGAAATTAAATATCGAAAGAAATTAAAATAATAGAAATAATAAATAAATTAAAATAAACAAAAAAGAAACAAACTCAAAAGTAACCCAGTAATTACACCCAATTCTCAACCACCCCCGGCCTGCCCGCCCCTTTGAGAGTTGGAGAGTGTAATTACATCCTCTCAATTACATCCAATTCTCACCTAATTGAGTAATTACTTGGTCAAACAAACAGGCCAAACTGTGAAATTACACTCAATTCCAATTACCTGGGTGACTTTCCAAACAGGCCCTTAGATGATTTTGCACTTTGCAGCTTAAAGTGACCAAATAGTAATTACATGTTGAATTGTTTTTTATCCATCATATGTGGTTTTCTTTTGTCTAGCCCACCATACTAATTTCTTTGTACATGAATGTTACTTTGTTCTATAAATGAAAAATGAGGCAGTGATTTATTCAATGCCATTGTTTTTGGTCTGAGAAAGAGAGTGAAGAAGGTATACAAGTCTACCAGATGATTACATGAATTTATATTCTGAACTAAAGTTCGAGGCAAGAGCCAAGGTGGAAAGCGAGAAATGTCATGGGAGTTTATGTAAAAGTAATCCAATTGTAACTGCTTAGATTCAAATCAAGAGGAATGATGCAGTTTGAAAAGAAATAATCTATTCGCGAAGTTCTATAAGCGAAGAACATATTATTTCCTTTTCTTTTATGTGGTAGAATGAAGTAATTCACGAATATTGTTCCCTGTTGCATGTATAAAGTCTAACGTTGTGAATGATTTGTGAATAATGCTAAAGTCTTCACTCATGTTAGGCCCGTGCTATTCCTATCTAGTGTGTGTGTTGCATCAAAGAAGTGTCAACTATTGACCCAAATAGTTGCTTTTTTCCAGCATTGCACAAAAACTTACAAAAGAATTGAGATGAGTAGTTTTATTCTTATTTATGACAGCTTACAAAAGAATTGGAATTTTACATACAAAAGAATATATGAACAGGAAGAAATAGTAAACGCAGAAATAAAGTATAAATAAGGTGGTATATTATACACAATAAATATAATATTACACGTTGTCATTTCCCCTCTTTTATTTTCTTTCAAATTCTTTCTTTCCAAATTAAAGTAATGTACCGTTCATTTTTACTTGTCCACTATTGATTTTTTTCACCCCTTAATGAAGTGTGTAATGTACCATGATACCCATATTAATTGATGTATAGTTTTATTGGACTTGAAAAGTGAATTGAAATGAGTAATCAATACTATGGGTAAAACAGGAAAAAAAAATTGTCTTTTCTTGATGTCCTAAAAGTGACAAGTAAAAGTGAAAATGCTTTTTAATATCAACAACAAGTAAAAGTAAACGGAGGGAGTATCTAATATAGATTTCGAATAAAAGTAGGAAAGAGATTCGAGCAAGTCCCGTATGTAAATATTCTCCCTATGAAACGAGTTTGAATAAGAACGATTTTAATTTGCATTTCGTGTTTGAATAAACCATTGAATTAAAGATATCCACGATGTTCCTGGAAATTAAGAAATGAAGCAAATTAAAGAACCAATAGAGTAATTAGTTAGTCTTATAGATCAGACTATTTCCAATAGTATACTAGTAATCGAAAATTCCAGGAAAGACGTGAATAGTTTCTTAGTTACGTTGAAGCCTAGCTCAAGCAACTCAAACAATATTGACAATTCAAATTTCAAAGTCGGACTTTTAAATGAACTTGCAACTTCGTTGCGGTTACGAAAAGTCTACAAAGCCAAACATCACTACAAAATGCCTATATATACTTGCGAAGAGATTGTTTAATTCCTTGGATCAGCATATATAACTATTTCAGCAGAGAATTAAATTAAAGTCAAGCAGAAATATGGCGCGATTATACGGTGTGGTAGATGGTGGCTCAGCGTTTGAGGGTTCGGGGCTGATGATAATGGTGGGAATGGTTGTTATGTCTATTTTAATGATTTCTATGGTCATTTTTGCTTGTGGAGACTCCTCTAACGGGAAAAGGAGGCGTTGGGGCGGCGGAGGGTATCATGGAGGCGGTGGAGGAGGCGGCTGTGGAGGTGGAGGAGGCGGTTGTGGCGGCGGCGGCGGTGGATGCTGATCAGTTAATTAAATTCTTGTGTTTGTCCAGGGGTATCAAGGGTGTATTCTTGGATATATAGCCCTTGTTTTGGCTTGTGTAGATTAAGTAATATGTTTAATAACATGTACTGATCACAGGTACGTAAAAATAAATTCGACAGTTTATATAGAGTATAATTTTCCGACATATTAAAGAGGTTCAGATGAACATCATTCCATCCCTTTAGCTCCGCCCACACGTGTACATAACTACATATACCATTTGATATTTGTGAATATTATGCGTGGAGTCTCCAAGAAAACATTCTCACTATTTCTAGATTGTAAAAGTTACTACTGTAAAACTTTTTGTGAAAAAAAGGTAGTCCAGTGCACTAAGCTCCTGCTATGAGCGGGGTTCGGGGAAGGGCCGGATCTCTTGGTCACATGAAGACAACTTCACCAGTTATGCTAAGGCTCCCCTTCATTGTAAAACTTTATGTAGTTAATAAAATTGAGACATATTTTGTACACGCTTTGATTAGTACGCAATGGATTGAAACCCCTAGACATGCAATGCCGACTCTCAAAATTTTTAGGCCCCAAATACTTTTACGGATGAATTTTATGATTTTATTCTCTATTAGACAATATTGAAGATTGTAAAATTAAAAGAGGTACAAAATTCATATAATAAAAGAAAGAAAAAAACTATCTACTTTTAAGAGAAATATTTTAAAACTTTGAACCAAATTACTCAAATCTTCATATTATTAAATAAAGTTTTTACAACATCCAACGTAATGTATTTAAAACACATAGCTAACATCTTAAAAACTTGAAGTAATCGTAAATATTATAAATTGTAATGTTACTATGTGAAGTAAAGACAACAAGAACGAAAAATAGAAAGGCAACACTAAATTTTTTATGTATGTGTATATACTTAAGACTTCGAATTAAAATTTAGCTTTAGACCGCTAATTTCATTGAGACGCCCTTCTGATCAGTAATACTACTTTATAAGTAACTATGTTTAAGTTAGAATTTGCTTAAGAGCACATGTATATATATTGACTGTTTAAATCAAACACGGAACAAAACGTGGATCTCCTAGTACTTAATATGTATAGAGTAATAGAGATTATAACTCGCAGCTTTAATTTTGCTTATCGTTTTGCATATTTAGGTTTCTTCCACGTTTCCATAATGGCCACTCTCATTCCATTTAGGATATGGGGCTTAGCATTTTGCATATTATTATACGTCATATTTAAAATCTTAAACGACTTAGGATTCTGTCATCTTTCCAAAATTGGCCACTCCATTCCATTTCGGACTATGGATCTTAGTATTATAAAACGAGAGTTGAGAGTTTCATAACTTCATTTCATATATTTCATCTCATCAATAATTTTAGTGAGGAACGTACAATATAATTCAGTTTCCTACGAATATTTTCACGAGTAAAATATTTATTTCTCCCAATTCACGACACGATTCGAGTTTGTCACGTTCAATCAACAATAAGATCAGATGCCCTATCTTCATCAGTTGGTGCTTACCCCCTTTCAGGTTTATCAAGATCAACACAAACGGCAGTTTCATGCCTAATTTAGGACTAGCGGGATTCAGAGGTGTTGCATGAGATGACAAGAGAGGGTTTGTAGGCGGATTGTATGTGTGTCTTAGTATGAAAGCAACGTCCAGCCTAACATCGGAATTATGGGTTATACACAGCAGCCTAACCTTGGCGAAAAACTATAACCTGAAGAAAGTGATTATTGAAACTAACTCGAATGATGCTTTGATATTGCTAAGTCATGTGAGAGATGTCACCGAAAATCACCCTAGTCATGTTGTGATAGAAGGATGTAGGCGTCTCATATGTGAGCCCGTGATTTCTCTACTCATACGTTGAGACAAGGTAACAATTGCGCAGATCACTTGTCAAAGTTAGGAAGAAAGCAAAACTAAAACTTGGTGATATTACATCATCCATCACTATCTATGCATCAATTGCTTCTTACGGACATGGCTCACGTAGCTTATGCTATGTATCCGAAGCATGTAACCTAATGTGTAGTAGCAACAAAAATATTGTTAAATTGTAACATTTGTATAAAATGAAAAGAATACACTTCTTTTAACTTTTGTTTACTAAGTAGGTAGCCTCTACTTAATTAAGGTTTTAGCAAAAAAATCATTTATTGCAGATTAATCAATTTTTGGAAGAAATATATATATATATATATATATATATATATATATATATATATATATATATATATATATATATATAAACGTTTTCTCTTTTTTATTAATCATAAATGGTTTAGACCAAACGTAGAAAAACAATTAATGAAGGCTCAAACAAAAAACTATGACATCCATGAATTTAGGTGCGCATTCGGTTTTACATTATTCGGTTTCGATTTTTCGGTGTTTGGTTTCTAAAAACGACAATCCAATCAAACCAAAATAAGTTTGGCTTGGTTCGGTTTTCTATTTTCGATCGTTTGTTTTCGGTTTGGTTATTTGGTTTGTCATATAAGATAATTAACATAATTGAATAGTTATATTTGAATGATGAAAAAGAACAAATATTATAGAGAATGAGAAATAATCATGTCAAGTCTCTTAAATATATTTTAAATATAATTCATGGGTAAAACTTAAAAATACAATATTTAAAAGTATATAAATTCATGTCCATAACCTAAACATTGAGAATGAGTCATTTTATATTCTAATACAAATAGGCCACTAAGTAAGAAAGAGTGGAAGTGGTAAAACGCTAAAACTCAAACTCCCTTAAATGGTACTATATGTTAAATAAAATGATATATAAAAATTATATCGGTTTTTATTTTTCTAAATCTGAAACCAAACCATAAAACCAAAATTTTAATTTCTCAATCCCAAATCAAACCAAAAACTGAAAAACCAATCCAAAATTAGATTTGGTTCGATTTATTTTTTCGGTTTAGTCCAAATAATACACACCCATACATGAATTAGAAAACATCTTCTCCAAAGGATTTAGTATGATGTAATGGGCGAAAAGATAGAATATTTATATTCTAAATATCGTCTTGTTTTGACCACCATAATTAGATATTTTACTGTAATTAAATGAAACTGTAAGCCGTTCGTACAAGTATTTAAGTCGACGAATTGGATTAAATGAAATTGCTAACAGATGACATTAAATGCTAAAATTATTTCACTACATAAGCTTTTGCGGATTTACTTATTAAACAGCGCAATCTTTAGTCCACTTTTACCATGCAAAATTTAACAATTTATAATTGTGTTTAACCATTAAAAATTAGTACTTATTTTCTGCATTCACCAGATTTTAATATAGCATTATGAAAGAGAGAGATCCTTCAGTCACTCTATTTTTCTGTTAACACAAAAAAGGGTTTCCGAAAACTTGACTTCTTGTTCAACACGGATTAGGATTAATTATATTCCATGTTAGGAAAGTATTCAAATTTCAAATCAAACATAAAGAATATAAAACAGGCAATTAAAGATTCTTTCTCACTTGGTATATATATATATATCATTGCATACCAAAAAGTTGCTTCTTTCCAGCATTGTACCAAAACTTACAAAAGAATTGAGATGAGTATTTTATTCTTATCGACGACAACTTACAAAAGAATTGGAGTTTTACATACAAAGGAATATATGAACAGGAAGAAATAGTAAACGTAGGAAGAAATTAAAGTAAAAATAAGGTAGTGTATATTATACACAATAACTATAATATTACATGTCCTTTTCCATATTTTATTTTCTTTGAAATTCCTTATTTCCAAATTAAAGTAATGTATGTAATATCTATTTCGTATAAAAGTAGGAAACAGATTCGAACAAGTTTGAATAAGACTGATTTTAATTTGCATTTCGTGTTTGAATAAACCATTGAATTAAAGATATCCATGATGTTCCTGGAGATTAAGAAATGAAGCAAATCACAGAACCAACAGAGTAATTAGTTAGTCTTACGGACGAAATCGAGTGCAACTTCCCAGAAAAATACTACTACGTCATGATATATGATTAAGAAGTTTCAGGTTGACAAAAGGCAAACAAGGAAGTGGAATATATAAAAGAATTTAAGGAGCCGTATGGACATAGTTATTTTTCTCCTTTTGTCGGGAAAATTTTCAAAACATTGTTTGGTTATACGTTGGAATGATTTTTTAGTTTATTTTTGAAGACGAGTTTATAAAGTTCAAAATCAAAATTTTTTAGTGAAAGTTTTGTTTCCAATAAAAAAAAAAAAAATATTCAATGTTTCTTCCAAGTAAAAAACATGTTCAAACACAATTCAAATTCCAAATACCATTTTAATTCAATTTCAACTTTAAAAAGAGAATTCTAAGTTTCAATCATATCTATGTCGAGACGTTTACTAAGTTACACAAACTTACAATAAATCTGTGTACATGATCAGGTCACCTTTACCTGTTGTAGCAGGTTATAAACTTGTCTTATTTTCAAGATTATAAATTTCACATTTTAACAACTTATCCGTCGATATCCTTTAAATGACTTGATAGTTTAAAAAATTCTTTACACAAACGGACAACAATGTACATAACTTATAAAATGCAATAAGTATCACAGGCGACTACTATAAATACGTGTGCAAGTTTGTTTTCCTGCAGGCTCATGCTAGCACAACTATCTTCTACAAACACTCTAATAAGATATAATTTATTTTGAAAATGGCTAGAATATTCAATGTTATGGTAGATGGTAGCTCTGGTTTACAGGCGACAATCTCAAACTAGTAATAATAATAACCAATTTTTTTGAGAAATTATATTACAATATAAGAAGAAAACAAAAAGAAGAAAAATGAGGCAAAAGAATGAAGGAGAAATTGTATTACAGAGAACTCTTTTTAGTTTGACTTACTATGGGGTTTTTAGAAGGAAAAAGTAGAAACAAGTATATTATAAAATGTAAACAAACACTCTAATAAGATATAATTTATTTTGAAAACATCAAGTTTTTGTACTCCAATATTTTTTATATTTTCACCGGATTTTATGGAATATAAGATTTCCAGGTTGCCCCACATAGTACCGGGTTTATGAATTCTAGGATGATGATCATGGTTGGAACGGTTGCTATGTGTATTTTGATGATATCAATGGTCATCTTTGCTTGTACTGGAGACGGTAAGAAGCACAGGCGGCGTAGTGGATTGTATGGAGACGGAGGTGGTTGTGGTGGTGGCGACTGATAAAAGGATATAATACTCCATTCGTCCCAAATTTGTATGATACCTTTCGAATTTCGAGAGCCAATTAAGTTTTTTTAATTAAATTTTTTTATGTCTTTTAAATATTTAAGTCATCAGTTATTGTGATTTATAGTATTTTTTATATAGTATCTAAATATATAAATTTTATTTTCAAAAACTTAAACTTTTATGTCCGAATTCACAGTTAAAATTTTCGAAGTTTGAATCTCAAAATTCCAACAGTGCCACATAAATTGTCACACAGGGAGTGATATATGTGTAGCGTTTTTTTTTTATGATCGTTTCTGCATCCGTGGACCCTGGAGCAGCTTACCCGTAAATGTTTTTGATTGAAAAAAGAATATGTAGCGTTTAGTTGAGACTCGGTGTTTTTTTCCTTTCTTTTTTAGCTTAATCATACGGTATCACATTTTTTCACTAGCGGAGTAGTTAATTATCAAATTCTCACTTATTCGAGTAGGAGTTTGGATTAGCTGAATTTAAGCAGTAGTTTTTTAAATATCAAGTATTGAAAAACTCTTTTATGTGCTCGAACTGGTTTTATAAATAAGCGTTTGGATAAGAGTACTGAAGCTAAAAAAGAGGATGTTGAGGTGTTTGAAAAAAATAAGTTGTTAACACTAAAAATGAGTTTTGTTTAAATTAATTCAAAGCTATACATATTAAGTTGTGTCTCAACCCACTTTATCTTATAAGAGCCCGTTTGGCTGAGTTTTGTTTAAATTTTTTAGTAATTTAAATACATATTAAAATAAGCCCACAAAAAAAATGTGTTCAACCCACTTTACCTTATAAATTGATTAGAAAAATAAGTTGGGATTATTTTTTTTTTTTGGCTTAAAATAGATTTTTAACCTTCAAAATTAGAAAAAATTATCTTTATAAAATAGATTATTTATTCAAAATAACATTTTATGTTTAATAATTTAAGTAAAATCCACCACCCAAGCATTTTGGCTGTGGGAGCAGATTTTTGTTGTTAACGCATGAAATTCAGCCAAATGAGAATATAGTAAGTTTAAAAATTCTCAAATCCTAAATAATTTAGGATTCGGATTAACGTTTCCAAAATAGTCTCCCATTCTATTTGGGATTTGGGGCTGTAGGATCCCGATTAATAATCAAAATGGCCTCCCATTCCATTTTGGATTGGGGTTTAGCAAGTATTATAAAATAGTAGTTAGTGTTAAGACTTACATATCACTTTTCGTCTCAGTAATTTCAATTAGCAACCTCCCACCCGATTTCCTAATCACCATGGCACTATATCTGCCTTGTTTTTACGGACAAGATATTCACTTTTCCATAATTCAAAACACAGATCGAGTTTGTGATGTTCAATCGACAATCAGACAGCGGGATGACTCCATTTTTATCCGTTGGTCTTTTCCTCCTACGGGGTTTATTAAAATTAATACAGACGGTAGTTTCATGCCTAATTCGGGACTAGCAGGATATGGTGGCATTGCGCGAGACGACCAAGGAAGGTGGCTAGGTGGATTTTATGGGCGGCTTAATTCGAAAGCAACATCAAGCCTCACACCTGAATTATGGGCTATACACGGCGGTCTAACTCTAGCGAAAAGCTACAACATGAAAAAAGTGATTATTGAAACTGATTCGAGTGATGCTCTAATGTTGCTAAGCCGTGTAAAAGATGTCGCCGAAAATCATCCTGATTATGCTGTTGTAGAAAAATGCAGGTTTCTCATGTCTGAGCTCGGGATTTCTCTACTTCATACGTTGAGAGAAGGTAACAATTGTGCGGATTATTTGGCAAAACTAGGAAGAAAGCAAAATCAGAACTTGGTGATATTACATCATCCACCACCTGCTATACATCAATTGCTTCTTGCGGACATGGCGCACGTAGCATATGCTAGGTACCCCAAGCACATGTAATATGTGGAGTAGGAACAAAAATACTATGAAATTGTAAAAAGTGAAAAAGAATACGATATTGAAATATCATTTTTTATGTCTGATGATGCTATCGATATTCATTTTTTCTCTGTTTTTTTTCTTTTTTTCTTAACGTTTTGTTTACTCATTAAGTAGCTTTATTTAATTAAGGTTTTAGCCGAAACTTCATTTATCGCAGATGAATCAATTTTCTGAAGAATCAGTTTATTTAGTATATATTGATTACACGTCTCTCATTTCTTTCTTTTTAAATCATTAATGGTTTGATCCAAATGGTATAGACCAAGTAGAAAAACAATTGATGAAGGTTCAAGCAAAAAACGATCACGTCCATGAATAAGTTCTAAAATGATTTTGTTTTACGTAATAGGGGAAAATATAGAATGTTGCGGATTTAATATAACTAAATAAATAAATAATGAAACCGTAAGCAGTTCGTACAAGAGTATCTAAGTCGAAGAGCTTTTTTTTTTTTTTTTTCCTAAGTCGAAGAACTGAATTAAATGAAATTGGAAACACATAAGATTATTGCGGATTTACTTATTAAACACTATCTTGTAGTGGTCCCTTAGTCCCACTTACCATACAAAATTCAGTTTCAAACCAGTAAATGTTTTTGCTGCCAAGTCCAAAGCTGATGTAAAGCGATTGTGAGAACAATTTATCATTACATTTTAACCATAAAGAGTACTTATTTTCTGCATTAAACTATATGGTTCTTTAACCATATTCGGTTCTCTTTTCTTCCTTCTAAAAGTTTCAATATGATCTGGTACCAGTTAAATGTATAATGTTTGATTAGCGTGAGCCAATTATTGCTACCACAAGGATGCAAAGCCTTAAGACGACTACTAATAATTCTCAATTCCTTTTTATTCATTCGAACTAATTGTTTCTCCAAACCGATCAACCCCTAAATTCACTTTAGTTGATACTTAACAACTAAAAAATGTGTATCTGTAGTATTACAAGTCAGAAACAAGCATGAAAACAAAGACTACATTGAAAGTAGATGCTTGAGTTGCAGAAAGAAATCCTGTGAAATGAAAAACAAGAACGCGATCAAATTGCAAAGAGTAACCGATTTGCAAGCCGGTAAGTGACGATTGAATGAAAGAAAAACTACTAGTAAGGATATGGATGGAGTCTCGCTCAGTAAAGAGAGTAGTAGGATTTGTAAAACAGGAAAAGAGCCTAAAAGTATATATGATCTCTATTTATTGCGCTTTTTAGCCTGCTTGCCTTGACCCTTCTTAGGAGGACCCTTTCCACGACGTTTGAGCATTTCAAGCTTGCTCAGGCGCTCTTGCTCTTGACGTGCCATCACAAGAGGATCATCTTTCATGATATCATGTGGGTACCATTGTGACACTTTCTCACCGATGAGCTTCTTGCGCAAAACCTTGTGAGGTGATCTCTGCCCCGTTGGATTAAGCACATGACCAAATATCCTGGCCCTTGCCTCAGCCACTCCTTCAATGGCTGCAGCAGCTACCACATTCTTCAGTCTACCAAGGTTCATTTCGCAGCTCAGTACACGGATGGGATTCTCTGCACAAAGAAAGCAGAGTCTCAAGACACATTAAACCAAGTGGTGTTATTCAACAAGCAGTCTCAAGATACATTAAGCCAAGTGGTGTATTCAACACTGAGAAGTCGCTATTAATATATATTTGGAATAAGCAAAGCCTTAGAATCGCACAGCTCAAGAAGTAAAGCCTTAGCCACAGCTACAAACCCAAATATGCGTACAAGTTAAATTGTGACAACTAGAAATCTGCGAAAGCCACTATCAACAAGGGTTCAGTGAGATGTCTAATACAATTGTAAATATATCCGACTAACTGGCAAAAAAAAAACAGACATCAGGAGTCAGAAGATTAATTCAACATCTTTCAAAAGAACTTCTACCTTATCCAGAACACCCTAATCAACATGGGTGAACTTTTCTCTCCCCTCCTTTTCTTTTGATACAGCCATACAGCTCTATGAAATGCTTGGCATCCATTGAAATGGATTAATAATAATGATTCAGCGGGGCCTTCTATATTCTCTTTTAGACTCAAGAAGGGTGATGATACCTAACAGGTATGAACACCACAGTCGCCTTTCCCCATCTCCAACCTATTGCGCCTTAATGATTGCATGTTTCACCTGTGAATCCGTTTACTATATATGTGCCCAATGAAGAAAAGAATTTAAAAACCAATTAACTAATACTATTTCCCAGCTAACGATGATATTACAAGATGATCATAGTGTTAGCTTAGGCAGACTTAGATAATAACTTAGAATGACAGCACTTGCAGCGAAATATTGGTGTCTTAAGCGAGATGGTCTACAATTAAGTATACAAAATGGAGTACTATTGAATCTCCGTGAGCCTGGCATTACGAAGGCGCATCTTTTTCTCTGTTCTATAAATTCTAGGATAGGGATAAGAGCCATGACCGTGCTACTATTGCAAATTTTGACAAGAAGCAAAATAAGATGTTATAGAATAGCACACGAGATTTCAATTGTCAATCATGGGCGGACGATAGTTATGTGAATGTGGGTACAAACTGTACTTATTCTGAATAGTCTAAATTTTGGATTAGTCTTTGGTTATAATTGATAAACCACGGCTCCTTTCAAGTGCATGGTTCCCCCCGGTAAATTACAAACGTAAGTTGAAAAAACCGATATTTATCCCAAAAGGAAAAAAAAAAATGAAAGAGGAGGCTGAAGAAAAGACATGGCTCCAACCCCTACGTTTAAACTATGAACGGCCTGCAGTTGTACTAGTAAGAGAAAAAAGCGACCAAGGGCGCTCAGAATATAGGGTTCTGACCCTTATGCTTAGAGTGAGATGGATTCAAACAACATATCAGGCTTGTTGTATGGATTAGATCACAATGACAAGTCTTGAAACTTATATAGATCAAATTATGTTACTTGTAAAATTACAAATAATGGTAAATGTGAATAAATCGTCCCAGTAAAACTCAAAAACTAAATTCAAACCAAAACAACTATAAATGAATACTCTAAGTCTGAATATTGAGTTATTGACTAATAATTTGTTTTAATGCAGAGAACTACAATGAATGAGAAAAAGGTGTGCACACAAAGCCCCGAGGGATTAGCTCAATTGACAAAGGTTGAGGAGCTAGTGTCTTTTTGATGACAT
The DNA here is from genome assembly GCF_029784015.1 of Lycium ferocissimum. Classification (NCBI taxonomy): domain Eukaryota; kingdom Viridiplantae; phylum Streptophyta; class Magnoliopsida; order Solanales; family Solanaceae; genus Lycium; species Lycium ferocissimum. The sequence continues at coordinate 38,666,188 of NC_081352.1, read as the reverse complement.
TGGAACCTGCAGCCGCTACCCTTCGGGTGTGCGCAGGTAAACCCAGCTCCTGTGCAATAGCTCGCAAACCACACAGCAGAGGTACTAGAGTCTTAGGTCACAAGTTCGAGTCTTGCGCCAAGCAAACTAACTCTAGTATTTAAGTGGAGAAAGATAGAGGGACGGGCCCATCATACCCCGACTTCCGAAGACTGTGGTTAGCCCAAAAGACCGGCTCCAAAGGGATTTCTCGGTCATCAAAAAAGAAAAAGAAAAAGTTTGATAACTAGAGTTATTCTTTGATAAATGATTACTATGAGTCAGACTCAACACATAAGGGAAGCAACTTTATTCATGAATCTTGTTGGAACAGTTCTCAAAAAGAATGAAGAAAATTAAGAGCAAGCGCAAGTTAGTCATGAAAACTGAAGATAAACCCCTCCAAACATCTAGAGAACTACTATACCAGTTAGAGATTTGAACCAAGTACACTAAGAATAAAACATTATTTAAGGACCAAGCTTATTCCTGCTAAACCAAAATAATTTGTTCTTCTCATGACTCTTTTTATTTATTTATTTAATTACAACAACAACATACCCAGTGTAATCCCACAATTGAGGTCTGGAGACAGTAGAGTGTACGCAGACCTTACCTTGTAGAGATAGAGAGGCTGTTTCAGATAGTATTTATTTATTTATTTAAAGCTAAAAAATACATAAAATAAAAGTTAAAGCAAAGATATTCAACCTATTGTGACTTGCAATTCAAATAGCTCTATATTCAATACTCACAAAAAAATGCATTTTTTTCCTATTTCAAAAAAAAAAAAAAATTATATACACATAAGCTTTTCAAACCAAAATCACCTTAAAATTTGATCATGCCTTCAGCCCTTCACAATTAAACCAAATATAGATTGAAACTGAAAAAAATAAAAAATAAAAATTGACCTCAAAATAGTAGATACCGGTGGCGGCGGCGGTCGGCGGTCGGCGGTATAAGTGTTAACTTTCCATAATAGTTGTAAAAAGTTGCATATTGCTTGTGGATGTAAAACCCTAAAAGGGAAAAAAATCCAAAAGAGTCCTTTGCGTATCCCTTAAGTGTATTTTGGTTCTTTTTGTATTACTTTGAACATATTAGGTCCTTTAGGTTTGAAATAAGTGAACACTTTTGGCCCAGGTGAAGACAAACACCTTACTCCCTCAGTTTCATATTAAAGGACACACCACTTAAAGAACTACTCAACGTTAGAAAGTAAAAAGTGTTTTTACCAATTTACCTTAATCAAATGTCCTGAAAAAGAAATAAATCTTTAATGGTTTTCCGGTCATGTGAAACTATATTTATTTAAATAAAGGTAAAATTGGAAGAAAAAAGTAATAATTTCTTGACTTTGCGAAACACCACTTATTTTGAAATGGAGGGAGTAATACTAGCCGAAATGGTCCTTTAGTCCACTTTACCAGGCAAAATTTGTTTCAAACTGGTTTTTTTTTTTTTTTTTTTTTTTTGTGTGTGTGTGTGGGTGTGGGTGTGTGTGTTGAATAACCTTGTCTTTTTTTACTCTTTTATAATTTGATTCTCCAGCAATCAACTTATTTTGTGCATTAAATCATAGTTCTTTAATCAGATTTCAGTAATAGCAATATGAAAGTGAGAGATACTTCAAGCACTCTAGATTTATTTATACCTGTTAAAACAGAAGGTTTCCGAAAACTTGACTTCATGTTCAACACTGATTAAGATCCCATATTATACTATATTAGAAATGACTCAAACCAAAAATGAAGTATGTCCAACAGGCAACCAAAAATTACTCGAAATAACTTTGGAATTTTGATGAGACGAGTATTTTATTCAAGGATAGATCTATTCTTGTTCAACAGCAACTTACAAAAGAATAGGAATTTTACATACAAAAGAATATATGAACAGGAAGAAATAGTAAAAGACAAATACATAGTACACCAAAAACATATGAAGGATCAAATCAGTGTATTCCTAAAAATACAAGTAGTTGGAGGAATCTGCACAGTTGCTGTTGTCTCTACAGAGTATAGCTCGAGCTTCAACTATTGAACGAGGGGGCTCAATATCCTTCTCTTGTAAAGCATTTCCTTGCAATCTTTGCATTTGGGAAGCAAATATATCGTCCAGAACCTGTAAATGTAAACCATGCAAGTACAATGTCAAGAACCATTATTTGTATATAATACATATTATATACTGAATTTTAGCTCTACTTACCCCAAGAGCATGATAGGAACCACTATACCATACTCGGTTCTCTTTTCGTCCTTCTAAAAATTTCAGTATGATCTAGTATAAGGAAAAAAGAACAAAATGTCAGTACATGATACTCAACTCAAGAGGCAAATTTTTTTTTTTAAAAAGGAGAAAAGATCATTGTCGTTGAATAGCTCAAATTTGAGATGCTACTAGATTAACCAACCTGTCCCATCTTGTCCCAAAATCCACGGCAGATTGCAACAAATATTGCACTCGTAAAGACTTCCTGCAAGTTGCTTATGGAATCTGAGAGTTGTGAATTCAGCATTTGCATTCTTTCACGGATTTCAGCTTCCCCATCTGTTTCCTTTGTTTCCTCCAAAATCCTTTGCAAACGCGTGCAACGATTTGATTGCATCTGCAGTAGTAAAAAGATGAACCTCATTTTATGCATTTAATATACCAAGACTGTTAGTTAAATAGCTAAAGTATGACAGTTAAATAGCTAAACTTAGAGATATTATTTGCTTACATTATGGGCAAGCTTGATTATTATTGCCTGCATGTAGTTTTTATATTTAGTCCTCAGCAATACTGTAACTCCATTCAGTTGCTCCCCGAAATTGGACTTCTTTTCTCCATTCGCTGGTAGATAGGATGCCCATGACTTCAAAATGTCTTCTAATTGACAGTGGAGGACGTCAAGAATTCTCTTGATTGTGTTCAAGAAAGTCCCCAACTGTCAAAACAAGTCCCCAACATATTTAGTTATTATCCTTACGCATTCTTTGTTAGGAATATTACAAAAAGAGCTCTCACTGACTGTTATAACCTGTCCAACTATTACTAGCACTTACATGATTAGGGATGCTATAAAGAGTAGTTGAATGCCTTCTTGCTAATTTCTGAACTTGCATGCCGAGCTTCTTTGGAATGCTATCCTTTAGAGGGGTCAAGATCTCATAGTATTGTTTCTCCATGGCTTTTATAATTGCTCTTTCTACATTAGCAACAGCCTATATATGATATCAACAGAAAGCATTATCAGCAAATGGGAGGGCTTCCCAGTTATACATTCTCCAGCCATAAAACAGATCAAGCAAAAATGGAGCTCACATTCTCCAAAATGACGGTGTACTGAGGCCAACGGTTGATCACTACTTCATACTCAGTTAACATTTGTTTGGTTTTCTCAAACATTTCTTCAGCAAAAGGAGAAGTAGAATAGTTTGTTACAACTCCAGACCATAACACCTGAAAGAGGTGATAGAGTGAGAATATGCAACTTCATCAAACCAATTGCATCTCTTGAAAATCTTTAAGCCTATGAAGATAAAGAGAGAAGCGTACCTTTTCTGCCTTGCAAAGCTCGAGTAAGTGAAGTTGCATATCCTCTATCCAAACCATTATATAACTATGAAAGAGACCCCTTGAGTCTACACCACCTTGCCCCGAACTGAAGCATTAAAGAAAAGAAACAATGTGAGAAAACTTGTCTAAGCAAGCCTAATTAATTTTTTTGCTTTGATACAAAGTTACATGAATTCAATATAACCTGATGTTCCATGAGTCTAGATTCCTCTCAAAATCAGCTGCTGCAATCAGAAGTTCATTCACATGTGGGGAAGGACACGATGGAGGCCATGCAGCAAGAAAGTTCTTGAGCCTCTTACACAATTCAGTGTTGTAAACTGAAGCCGTGATGCTTGAGAGATCAATTGAACTGAAAAAGGAATATGCCAACTTTAAGCAGTCGGTAAGAAATAAGAACATAGAGCAGTAATCGTAGGCAAATTTCATTGATGCCAAATGCATCTTACTATTATTTCCAACATACCTTGGAAGAATATGTTGGTTATGGATCTTAATATCTGCTTGGATTTCATTTGATATGTTGGAGCAGAGGTTCTTCATCTTCGCATAAGCAGTGGATATTGTTACTGAATCCATGACAAATCCCTCTAGGTTTGTTGACAGGAAATCATCAGTTTCGATCATGTGTTTTCGACACCTCTTTGCCGCTGCTGTCTGTTAAATCATAATATCGTTAGACTCGTGATGAGACATAAATGGTGCAATCAAAACCAGCTGCTCACAACCATTTATCTGAATGTGCGTAAAAGACTGTTGCATTCAGTAGTATCTTACTTATATTGTTATTTAGCTTGGTTTGTCTAACTTTAAAACCATCAGAGTACTTTTCATGTAATTAGAATAATAAGTTGTTACACCAAAGTCCAAAGTCAGTAATTGCGATGGATGTCAAGGTTGACATCAATATGTGGAGGGAGAGATCTAGGCAATGGTAAAGATCAAGTTTAAAAAGTACTGAAGAATATTAAAATGGTAAAGCTCAACATTTTAAGAAATATAAAATGAAGATTAACCTGTATATAGTTTCTAAGTGTCATTTGAGCATCTTGAGCAAGTATATCATGGAGAAGAGTATAAATTTGCACTGCAGGAGCAAGTGCTGGTGCTGCAGTTTCTGGTATAGGAGCTGACATGTCTGCTAAACCTGTGGGACAACTTTCATCCAATGACTTGTAGTTTTCGAATACAGAGGCCAGGAGGCTTTCAACTTCAGTTTCACAATCCAGAAGCAAACTTTTCTGAAAAAAGAAAAAATGTTAAGTTTGCATCAGTCTCAGCTCAGGTACCTGATTTTGGACCGCTCACTTGAAATTAATTTTTTATGACACCGAGTCTAGTACAATGATTAACACTTCAAAAAGATAAGTCGGTATTGAAATAGTGAAAGGTAAAGGGTTAGATAGCCAGCTTTTATCAAAATAGTTCCATATGCATTCTCTTTATTTTCTGAAAAATGCATTGACCTCTTCTATAGTTTCTGAATACAGTTGAAAAGGGTACGGTTGCTTGAGTATACTAACATACCATTTATCTATGACATTTCACAACTCAGGGAGGGATAGAAGAAATCATATTGAAGGATCCATCAAAGATTCTATTAGAGGAGCCAAATTTCAATTTTTGATGAGATTTTGTGTGAAAATACTGTTATAGTACAAGTTCTTAATTATCAAATGGAGCAACAGAAAGAAGAAAAAGTTGAACTTACTCTCTATGTTTTATTATAGAGATTAAAGTGAGGCTGGTATAGCAGCACTACATCAAAAATCTAATTGGATGAACTGGTTTATCCTCATTAAAGATATTTATTTTGGTTGTATAGAAGGTTTATCCCTACTTTAACACATTTTTTTGACCTAGTGGATCTTCCATGGAGATTTAGAGAAGAAAGTTTAACTAAGTTACTATATTTGAATTAATAAAATGTATGCTTAGAAAGGACGTGGAAAGGACGTTAAAATATCAGGCTTATTGGACCTTCTCTAAAATGGTAAAATTTTGAAGGTAGTAAAATGCAAAGCAGGTTATATAAAATAGCAGAAGGGAGTAACAAATTTGAAACAAAAAGGATGCTGCAACGAATTTCAGAAATAGTTAAAATTCTTGCAATTATTGGAAACTAAATTAGATTGCTGCGGAATTTGATTTTGTGAAACAAATTTGTAAAGTCTAGATCTCCAGCATCATATGAAGTTTGAAGGTTTGAGAGTTTAGAATTTGATACCTCTTGTCTTGTCATACTTCTGTCATTCCTTGCCTTCATAATTGGCACAAGCAACTCATGGATGAGCTCCAAACAATCTTTTGTTGGAGTTGCAACATCCATGACATATGAAAGGTACCTGTTGAATTATAATTATCAGATTCTTCTTGAAAAGACACATTCAAGAGAATATACCATTTGGTATCTGGTTGATAAAAAAATGTATCACAAGCTAAGTACCTCAATTTAGTATAGGTATCAGTTACCCCATAGTACTCAGAAAATTCTGTGAGTAACCAGTTCCAAGGTTCCTCAGACCTTAAACTTCGTGCACGGAACTGTTGAGCACGCATGGAAGCCTCCAGTAGCAGATCATATGCAAGAGTCTCGGCAATCGGTCCACTCTGTCATAAATGGGAATCAAATGCATATCACAAGTTATTACTAATTTGAAAACCTATTTAATGAGTTAAAGACACCATCACACCACACATACTGACATAAGTACATTTCTGAGTATCTAAATTTTATAATAACAGGCATATTATACTATTGAACTGCAAGAGAAAAATTGTTTTTGTTGAAGAAATACTAAGACCTCTAGTCAAAAGAACTCCAGTGAAATGTCATTTTAGCATGCCAAATGTCAATTGATATATCAATATGTATAAATCTCAAGAACAGAGATAGGCACTGATGCTGATTGAATGTTATGCTTTGGAAGTTACTAAGTGAGCCAAGATAAATTAATAATCACCAGCTTAAGTAAAAACATTGATTAAACTTAGAAATCATACTACTTTAGCAGATTAAAAAATAAAAATAAAGTGCACCGGGCTGCCCACTTTAACAGATTCAAGTTTTAATTTTCTCTCTTTTGACTTAAGTGGAAAGGACATTTGATATTATCTCTTCTGTACTCATATTCCTTCCTTCTACCTTAACCTAGATTAAGACAAAAAAGTGGAGTGTCCATGGTTACCTTGACTTGTGTTGTCTCGTCGGTTGTGATTGTACAATTGATTGATAGCTGGACCTTCCCAACACATTCATCATCATGATAAATGGGCCACCAACGAATCTTATCATTCTGGAGCAATTGCGAAACTGATGTAAGAAGGCGGTATGATAAAAAATTTAAAACTGAATAAATTGGCCACAACAATATGACATATTGGAGGATTAGACATACACTATTGTCTGCCACAGCTGAAACTGGTATTAAAGTTCGACCCAAAGTACTTCTCTTCATATCTTGTACTTCAATCAACAGAGCATCTCCTTGGTTCTCTGGAAAACTGAATTCAGAAGCATGTGTTATCTTGTCTGGAGAAATTAGCATCTCAACATCACTCTGTTAAATGGAAATCTGGAAGTACAGAAGTATTCATTGAATGCAACCATCAGGACATGGATTACAAGAAATCTTATTATAACCATCTTATGTTTTAACTGAAAAGGTGACATTGGAATCTTGACAGAAATATCCTTTTCCTCTTCTTGAAAATTCTAATCAGAGAAAAGAAGTTCCCTAAGCCTCCCATGAAACTTATTCTAATCTTGAAAACATTTCTCGATTATTAGATAACCACACGACTGGAAGTCTTCACATCCTAATAATATTCAGGACTCGGAGGAAGTGCAAGATAAGGTTATTCAACTGGATTAATAAGCATTGTAGAGCCACTATGGACAGTAACAAAGTAAAATAACAACTTACAAGTCATGGTGATCACCACTTCCTGGCAGCAGCATAACAGCAGAATTTGGTTCAAATTTAGTATCTTCAGCTGAACTCTTCAGGAGAAGTAAACATCTCAGGGATTCTGCAGAACATAGTGGAAAAACAACTATCTTACTGATATACGCAGATCCAAAAACTCTACATGTTATTTTCAGGGAGCTCATATGAATTCTTAACATGCACATAAGAACCTATATAGACAATCATCAATACTCTGTTAGTTAATGAATCAATTAGGCCTTGAGCCTGGACTAGTTGGGGTCAGTTGTATGAATATGTGGGAACCATTACACTTGATTCAGGTAAGTCTCACACTTAGATTGACACCAGACTAAATACCTCCTCACAAACACATTTTATTACGGATAATAACCACTACTAGTTGGTATCGCCTACATGGTTTTTTGCTTCCGCTGTATTCTATGATTAACCAAGTCCGTGTTATTTCTTAGAGATAGTAGTTCTTTTAGCACTCTTCAATCATCATTTTCTGACCTAGAAACCATTCCATACTTTACAATGAAAAAAAAGAATAAAATCAATCAGTTTGCTATTTTATCCTCTAGAATAACCATTCTAAATAATCAAGTATAGCTGTCATCAAATTCAATAAACCTTTTTGGAAGACTTATGTTTTTTCTACTCAAGCATTTTAGGCGAATTCTTTCCGTGATCCACTTGAAGAGAAAGAAAGATCTTTCAATAAGAAGTACTAACCTTCGGATGTCAACAGATATGAATGACTTTTAAGAGAATTGATGCCATGTTTCACCAGTGACGAAACATGTCGGACATACTCTGCTCCTGCCTGCATGCTAATTGCACCTCGCATTGAGTCTGTGCTCTTAAGCTTCCTCTTTGGTATAATTCTTAACTTTCTTACTGCAATTGGTTTAGAGACGGTGTCAAGCATCATATACTATGTAAGTGAAGATACACATTACATTTTACACTACAAGTTAAGAGATCTACTTGTAGTTTGACAGCTTTTATTTCATTATCTTCACCTGGCAGATACACAAACTGCATTCTATCTTCAGTTTGAACATTTAAAAGTGTACATTCTAACACATCTTTTGATCAAAAGATAAGTAGACCTATCAATGTTTAACTGGAAAGTAATGTGTCTAAAAGTGAAAAAGATATCGTAGCAAAAATTGGATGAAACGATAAATTATCATTCAAGTATGTCTTTACATAAGAAGAAATTACTAACTCTGCATTATAACTCGAGCATAAAAAATAAAAATAAAAAGAGGAAAGAAGTGCACTACTAATAACTTCAAAAAAGTTAGCAAAAATAATTGTCTTTGAGTCATACCTTCCACACGAATTTTCCCGACTATCTTTCTCACTTTCAAGGGCAATGTTTGTCCATTGGTCTTATGGGTCCTTTCTGTTGTCTGCATGCATCGAGGTTGCAACAACAGTTTCTGCAAGCTAAAGTTGAATAAGTGAGGGATTGGTATTAGTCATGGAAAACGATGCCGTAGCAATAAAAAGGTGTTTTTTTAAGTGATTCAATGGGAGAAAAGATAAGTTAGCATACCAGAAAGCACTTCGAAGCATCTGGCATTCATCACGTAAAAATTCAGGTGCCTCAACACATCCTCTTGCCCAAGCATTTAGACATAGACGAATGCAGGCATCATAAGCCAGGAGAACTTGCCATCCGTTTTGACTGTTTTTGACAAAGAAATCAGTTAATTGCAATCTAAAGGAAAATAAGAATTAGGAAAAGTCACACTTCTTTTTTGCACATAAGGTGGATTGAGGCCAAGTGAAAATGTTTAGATGTCTAGCTACTTATAGTGGTTAATAAGGGTGAAGAGGAGAAGCCACTTTAATGAGAACCTGCTAATTATCCCTTCAGCTCAGACTTGACTTTTGCTTATTGTTCCAGTCACCTTAAAGGGAAGCCCGATGCACTAAGCTACCGCTATAAGCGGGGTCTAGGGAAGTGGCGGAGCCACATGCACCCAAGCGGTGTCAATCGACACCCCTTCGTCAAAAAATTACACTGTAAAAAAGAACTTTTTATGTATATATACTATGTGTTGAACCCCCTTAATTTCATCGTATATTTATTTTTTTATGTTACGACACCCCTTAGTAAAAATCCTAGTTCCGCCACTGGTCCAGGGAAGGGCCGAACCACAAGGGTCTATTATACACAGCCTTACTATTGTTCCAGTCACCTTAATCTCTAAAATCCTGTCAGGGAGGGTGGGGGAGGGGAGGCGGGGGGGTGAAGGGAGAATTGACCATCATCCTTTTGCAAAAATACAATAGGTGAAGCCAATATAAGGCCATGATAAAACACAAACCCTTTATACTCTGTAATAATTTGTTATGGAATACCTTCTTAGATATGACTTAAAGTTTTATGTGGACTTCTGCTGAATCTAGGCACATGCTACCAGAACTAGAAATGCCACAGTTCCACACTTACATACTACATCATAAGCTTTCAGAGAATTTTTCTTTTGTTTCACTTATTTTATTTTTTTATGTTTTTTTGAAAAAAAAATAAAGAGAGTTGTTTAGCATTTTAATAGTAGTAAAAAAGAGAGAGACAAACATAGTGCAGCAAGCAAGACAAGTGAATTAAGAAATTAAAACCTGGTATCATAGCGGCTTGGAAATCCAACTGAGTTTCCTTGCTGGTAACAGGGCACTGCATTTGTTTCTGCAACAGTTGCTTTATCTCCCCTGCACCAAAATGAAACTATATCATTCGTTTCTTGCATTTCATGCTGAAAAATGTTTCATATATGCTGAAGGTCAGTTCAACTATTCATACCCTCTACTTTCAGTCTCTGAAAGAACTTGTGTATTTCTATAACAAGCCTCATCTGCAGCTTCTGGAATATTAATCATTTTGTTGTCCTGTGTTCTAGACAACCCTTCAGAAATACCAATTCCATTTCCATAACAAGCCTCTTCTGGCGTTTCTGAAAAACCTGTCTTATTATTATGCTCATTTCCAATCAATCCTCCACAAGTGCTCAATCCACTTGCTAGTTCAGAGTTATCTTCATCTGCTCCAATATCCACTATCGGCGGTGCACTTGGGGTTCCTAAGTCATTTAGCCTACCAACGGGTGTTGCCTGCATTTACAAATAGTTAACTTCTAAATAAATAATCAGTGGCGGAGCCAACATTATAGTTACATGTTCGGGAAAAACCACTAATTTCCCTGTATTTGTGCTAAAAGATTCATTTAATACGTATAAAAGAGGGCTTTTTCATTTTTGGCTAGTCTGCCGAAATTAGTTACAGGCGCCAAAATATTAAAAAACATATACGCTGACTATGTAATCTATATGTATACAATATGCATATTTTATACTTAATATACATAACCTATACATTTGCTAGCTATTTTGTAAATTAGATCACAGAAAGGCATTGTACTGTAATTATCTCTATAAATAGATTTATTTAGAATCCAATAAACACAAGAATTGTGATTTATAACCCATAAACTCTGCCCCTACTTCTCATCAAGAAAAACTCAAATTTAGAAACATTACCAATCAATCAACCAACCAACCAACCAACATGATTTTATTGCATTGTATTCACTAGATTATATTTAAGCAAGGAATGTTAAGGAATTCTTACATAGGCACTATGTGGTTGAACTTTATCACGCAGATAGCTATGAGCACCAAAAATTTTAGCTTTCTGTCCAAAATTTTGTGGTACTTCAATTCGAAGACTCTCTTGTAAAATTCCTCTATTCAACGTCGATCCATTTCGATTGCTCAATCCAGTAGCTCCTTTAATTTGACATACATTGGTACCCAATACTTCTTCTTCTTCAGAGTAATGGTGGACATCAAGTTCATCTAGGGCTGAAGAAACACACTCACTCTCAATTTCTTCATCGTCGTAGTCATAATCGAAATCGTCTTCATTGCTGTCTATGCTAAGTGTTGTCACTGTGTTATGGGGTTTCAAAAGGCCAGAATGAAATTTCAAAGGTGGTAATGTATGTGAATTTGGTGTGTAAGTAGCCAAAGGAGATTTAGGAATTGGGCATATATCATCAATTTTTTCGGATAACGGTGATCTTGTATTAGTACAAGATTGTTTTACTTCAGATCCCTGCACCAAAATTTTATTTCAAGATTTATTCAGGTAACTAAATCAATAAAAACCCATATGTAAAACTAGTGGATATATACAAAGTTGCAGAATTTCTTCAATTTTACGGGACTAAAACAAGAACTGTAATAGAAAGATGGAAACTTTGTTACCTGTTTGATCCCTGCACCAAAATTTTATTTCAAGATTCATTCAGAAAACAAAATTAATAAAAACCCAAATGTAAAAATGGTGAGTTTATACAAAGTTGACAAACTTTTTTCAATTTTACAACTAAAACAAGTACACCAGAAAGGGACTATTTTAAGAAGTATACCAAAATTTTACCAAACAGAAGTTTCAAGAATTATTCAGGAAACAAAATTAAGAAAACCCCACATGTAAAACTAGTGGGTTAGTTGAAGACTTTTTTCAATTGTTAAGTGCAAACTTAAGGAACTATTTTGAACTTACCTTCAAAGGCTCAAACATAAGGGACCATTTTTGTCATTTTTCTCTAAAAGATTCATTTAAAAATAAAAAATATACAAGAACCAAGATGTAAAAAATAGTGGATACATACAAGGTTGTAGGATTTGTTCAAATTTACGAGACTAAAAAGTAAAGAAGAAAGGTGAGAACTTTGTTAAGTACCTGTTTGATCCAGTTAATTGCAGACTCATCCAAACCTTCTGTAAACATTTTTTTGTTTGTTGATTATTGATTAGCAATGAATTTAATGAATTGGAGTATTAGAGAGATTTAGAGCTTGAAGGATTATAGAAGAAAGGGGAATTTGGACAGTATAATGGGTGAAACAGAGAGAGACAAGAAGAGCGGTCTTGAGCTGTTTCTAACGGCTAGTATGAATAAAGGAGATGAATTTAATACTAATATAGTATAATGCTGCCCCAATCATTTATTTCTATTTGCGGTCCACACTAAACCTCGTTGCGTTAAAATTATATAAAGAAAATTATTAGTGAGCCAAAAAATAGAAATAATGGTAGTATCATCTTTTTTTGAATTTCAGTGTTAGAGTTACATACCTAAACTATCAATAAGTTTGCAAAATACCCAGATAGTTGAAGTGTGTTTTGCAAAGTTGATAGTTGATGTGTGTTTCGCAAACTAGTTGATGATAGTTTGGAGACACTTGATAGTTCAGATAGGAAACTAAAAACAAGCGATACTTAAGATGTATTTTTGACCTTTAATTCAAAAAAAAAAAAAAAAAAAAAAAAAATAGATCTTGATCATTGACGATAGAAAGGAAAAACCATACCTCATATAGGTTTTTAAAATTATTTAATTACTCAACGAAATAGTAAATATTTTTAAGTGTCAGTCTAGAATTTTATACTGTCAAGCTGATTACAAATATGTCTACAGTACATATGTGTCGGTAACTTGAAAAACATGGTTCCAAACTTCCAATCCAAGTAATTTACTAGTAATAGTTACAAATTAAAGTAACCACATACGCCAATTAACATGATTAGATGATAAAAGTTTATTTAAATGACCCACGTAATAAATTAACTTAGTGCGAAACGTTAGGTGAGGTTAAATTTTTTCATTTCTAATCTCAGTTAAATTTTTCCATTTCCAGCGTATAGAAACTTTTTGCTTAGTCAAAAGTTACTTATAATTTAATCTTTGTCATTTCCATCATTTAATATAAAATTAATAGCCCGTGATAATTTACATTTTATGGTGCATAAAATTTAAACTCTAGAATCTGAAAGAGTACCTTTAACGCAAGTACCATGCCTTCAAACTTCATTTGCACTTTACAGAATTTACTTAGATCTTGTACCAATTTTCATGACCTTCTGATCCTTCTCTAAGCCAACACTATTTGTTATTCCCTGTTTCCCAATTTATGAGGTAATACGTTCTTTTTAGTATTTCTCAATTAGAACAATCATATCTTCTTATATTTAGAAATAATTTAACTTTACATGTTTTATTTTATTTTTAATGAAATGATTTATAATCCACAAATTTTGAAAGTTTTTTTTTTCCTCAAAATTTTGTGTTCAGTCAAACATCATTACATAAATTGAAATGCAAGGAGCACATCAGTCGTTTAGACGGAGTCTGCAACAACTTTTGGTCCTGTACAGTGTGATTTTTAATCACAGAACTATTTGTACCTTTTTATTTTAAAAGGGAACATAATAACCACTACTCAATATTGATCAAAGTGTTGGGGCTAGCCCAGTGTATAAGTTCAAATTTTGGATTTGCAAAAATGTACAAATAATAGCTCCATTGTCCATCTGTTAAACTGCTTCAATCCCTGAACTGGGTTGCTGTTCTTCATGGTTTAGACTGGCAGTGGCAAGTGTCATTACGACGAAAATATTAAAAACGGGCATTGAGGGAGACATTCCTTGTAGCCAATCCAGGAAGCTATTGAAAGTCTTGGCAAGCCAAGTGTAACACTGGGAAATCAATATGATCATAGGATAAGCATACCAAAATATACATTGTGGTACTGTCAAACAGACCAGCAATGACAGAGTAAGTGTTTTGGAGAAATCTCCGACTCGTATACATATTTGCCACTGCCTGCTTCTAGTGTTACTGAATTGGAGATTCAGACGAATATAAAAGGAGGTGAAAGAGAAAATGAAGAACATCAAGAGAAGAATGCTAACTTCCATTAAAGTAAACTGGTGAATGTTGAATGGATCCCATTGCCAGGGTAGTGCGATTACGGATTTGAGTATGTTTACAAACACTAGAATAGCATGCCTAAAATCAAAATGATCCATGGTTACTATTAGTTTCTTTTGGAATGTCCGTAGATATTGTAGAAACCCTTTCAAGTTTATATAGATCACAGCAGGGGTAATACCAATTATCCTACTAGCTAGCTAGGTGGTGGCAGCAATAACAGTGCTGTCAGTGCATAAGAGTCAATACTTGGAAATCTTTATTATGATGCTAATGGACATGCATTGCATATGTTGACTTGGTGACTACTGACTGCATTAGTTGCAACGCAAAATACTAGTCAAGAGCGGTGGGTCAAGAGAAACTGCAACGTTATATTGACTTGGGCAGCATTTTTGCGTCTTTGGGTTGTATGATCTGCAGGATTATTTCGTGTAGATCTGCGATTAAGGTTTTAAGACCTCCCTGGTTGACTCCCAATGCAAATGGTCACTATCTCTCCTTTCAGTGACCTTCATAGGTAGAAAGACTTCGCCCCTTTCCAAGTGCTTGAACTCAAGCGAACTTAGGATTTGACATTTATAGGTTTTGAATTGTACTGGGTTCTCCATTGCTGTCATAATTTGCACATATTACATGAATTTTTTAGTGCAAATATGAGATTTGAGCCAAAGCTGCTGAATTCTGCCGAAACTGTACCAAATACCATTATTTAAAAAGTAAAAAGTTCAGCCCCCAGAGTTATGGAGCAATTGCAAAGACAGGACTAATAGAACGCAGCCATGGGAAGCAGTACAAAGTGGACACCGAGAAAGCGCTTAAGAAACATACTCTGCAACCTGAGGGCCTCTAATCTGAAGACACTGTAACTGGTTGTGAATCAGTATCAAGTGTCCAGCAAAATGTACCGGAGGACAGTTTTCCCCTCTGATTCTTTATTTCCAATAATTACAACTCAAGCAATGTGAGAACACAAGCTAGAAATCACGTCGAATATCAATGGAGCTCAAAAAGAGTGCATTTGCAAAAACAAACTATCCAGCCACGTGATGAAATACAGATATGATATTGATACAAGATAGCAACACAACCAAATCTATGCCGAGTACAGTTCAAAAGGTGGAATGTAACAAAACCACCTTAAACCTATCTTCCTTTTCAATTTCAAAGCTACAATGAGTTCTCTGGTGATTTTTCCATTGAAAGTAGAGGCTGTCAAGATACAAGAAATAGGGGGGAAATGTAATTAAAACACAATGAAAGATGAAAATGCTAAACAATAGCTTTGGACTAACAAAATATCTAGCCTCAGAACATTACAGTAAAATAGAAAGTACAAAAGTCCTTTGCTGCAATTTTAGATACTCTTTCTGGCAGGACTAGGTAAAGTTCCACAATGCACAACAGGTCTTTAGCCATCCAACTATAGTAATCACCCTGCACACCTCTTCAGTCAATCTTCACTGATGCAAAAAGATAATGCACAAAGTAAAATGATGTGAGGAAGCCAATAGTGCCAGTTGAAAGCATGATTGCGACTGCCATTATCAAAGAGTAGCCAAGGTAAAGTATAGCTGATACTGGGCCACTCAAGCTCTGAAGGTCAAAAATCAAGTAGTTGATGGAGTACAGGAACACATATAGAGCAACAGAACCTGATGCATAGAATGCTTTCCACCACCACATCCAGTCCTCCACACAAAGATGCATATAAGTGAGCACAACTGAAACTTCAGCACAAACAGTAACCAACAAGAGGAGGACAATAAGCAGAAAACCGAAAACATAGTAGAATCGTCCAAGCCAAATACTAGAGAGGATGAAGAAGAGTTCAATAAAGAGGGTTCCAAATGGCAGAGTTCCAGCACCAAGAACAAGAAGCCAAGAGGGATACTTGCGTGCAGGGATCTCCCTAGGAATCTGGTTAGTCCGCACAGGATATGAAATAGGCTCCGCTCGAGTGCCGAGGTATCCTCCCAAGAGGGTGAGAGGCACTGAAATACAGAACCAGAGCGATATGAGAATGAAATACAATGAGATGGGGAGTGCGCCAGTGCTCCTGCTTCCCCAAAGGATGAAATTCAGTACAGTGAGGATGACAAAGACTATCCCAGGAAAGAAGCATGCAGTTGACCATGAAACAGATCTCCAACCTTCGGAAGTACCCTTTATTGTTCTCCAAGCACGCACACTAACGTAACCAGCAGCAATTCCCAGAAAAAGATAAAGCAATATCATGCCTGTTAGCAGCATTCCTCGTGAAGCTGGTGACATGAAACCGAATGCAGCAAAAACAATAGTGACAACTGCCATTCCAGTTATTTGAACCCCATCTCCAATCATCACACATAGTAACTTCGAGTGATTTGGCTCTCTAAAAACATCACCCACCACAAGCTTCCAACCAGAAAGCTCCTCATTCATCTGTGCCTGAGCCTCTTTATCCAGTTCCTCATACTTGGTCAAATCCCTTCTAACAGTTCTCAAAAAGATAACAAAAACAATACCAGCCAAGAAAAATATTACCATCAAAGAGTTGAGAATTGAGAACCAATGGACTCGGGCACCATCCATCTTCAGATAAGCATCCCATCGAGATGGCCATCTAATATCACTTTTAATAAATTCAACCTCATAAGTGAAAGACACTCTTTCTTGCTCTCTTATTATTTGAGACTTTTCAAGATCCAGTGGACAATTTATTGACGAAGTGTTGTCATACATATGGAGCTTTATCATCTTTTCTGGCTCATACTTGACACTGCATGGAACCACCTCAAAACCAACAATCTCAAAACCAGACGCTTTACTCTTATCAGTCTCTGAAATGACACCCATACCTTCTTCACCAGTACCAATTATCTGAACTCCAGCACCCTCGTACTCGTGAATTAGAACCCTGAATTTAAGGTGGTTGATTATGTAATCATCGTTACTGTTTTGTGGTGAGTAGCCAACTGGAAACCCCGTCCACTGAATTTTGAGCCCATTTTGGTTGGCATATCTCAAAGCAGGCAAATTATCGAGAATCATGTTAACCTGATACAGATCACGGGTCCTCTGCTTCAACAGCTTTACCTCATGCTCATTTAGGGGTGAAGTAGTACACAGGTAAATAGACTCATTGACATTCATCCTAAATCTGTAGGGGGAGTTATCAATCTGATCTCCCATGAGCAACTCTCCTAGATTCTCAGCACTTTTCTTGACTCCACCTGGAGGCTTACAGTAAGGAAGACTATAGTAGCTGAATGGAAGTTCAGTTTCAATCGAAGTCAATGAATTCACTTTGACGAAGATTTCATCAGATGGTGAATATGTATGCATGTAGCTTCCAGGAAGATAAAACCCATTACTGGCATGACAAACGAGAACGACATAGATGAAAAAACCCCAATATTTCCTTGTTGAGATCAATGGGGAAGCCATTGCTCAACAAAAACACCGATCGCCTGAAAACTAGTTCGATCTAACCAAAAAATACAAGATCTCCGTAGATTATTCCAGGAACCCTGAGATAAGGATCCGTGTTAGTAATCTTTCTAAAACTTGATAAATGAAAAATAAAGAATCAGAAAAAACTATGCTTCCTCCTAAAGGTAAGGGACATTTCCACCTCACATTATATCCCCTATCCTATTTTTATTTTATTTAGTTGGAAGCATGATTGAGAGGTGAAACAAGCAAGAGCCATGGGGATTATCGAAAAGGAAGGTTTTACGAGCTATGAGAATAGAGATATATCTACTAGCATTAATGCCAGTCAATGTAACACAATTACTTCATCCGTAGACTAAAATAAAATGCAGATATAAATACCAATTAGGCCCTTATGAGCAGGGGCGGATCCAATGTATCCGTACCGGGTTCATCTAAACACAGCACTTTCGACGCGACGCATAAATTTAAAAACTCATTAAATTGCAATAAATACTAGATATGAACCCATAATTTTAAAAATATAGTGGGCTCAATGCTAAGAATCTTAGATATTGAACCCATAATATTTAAATCCAAGATCCGCCTCTACTTATGAGCAAGAAACAAATCCATATCACACTGATCATATTAGTGAACATCTTAACTGAAACTCACATGTATTACCGTACATATTGAATTTGCAAATAAGTTAACCACTCATTACGCAACTAAACACGCACAAGATCTAGAAGCCAGAGAAGCAGAAGAAAATGAAATCCAGAAGTAAGACAAATCACTCTAACCAAATCCAACTAATACTAGTAGTACAACGGTAACACTAAGCGGTCGCAGATCCACGTAAAACAAGTGAACGCGCGCCAATACTCAATTTTATTTATGTAAAAACAACAACCACACCTCATCCCAAATATATTTTTTTTTTTTAAATCGCGTATTTATACTACGTCCGCGCTCATTATCACAAAGAAATAGTCAGCGTGAAAATAATCCAAAAATCCTAAATTACTATGTCCGCGCTTATTATCACAAAGAAATAGTTAGCGCGAAAATAATCCAAGCCTACTAATTTTAAAATACTAAATCCACCTCTACATACCGGATAAACACTTCCGACTATTAACAGAGCCAAAAAAAAAAAAAAAAAGTTAATATCACATAGATCTTATTACTGAACAGCTTAACACCAACTCAAACATATTACTATACATATTAAATTTTATAATTTGGAATTTAAAAGGTAACAAATCATTCATTCAAATCTAACTCCACATAAGATCTAAATCAGAAGAAAATGAAATCCAGAAATAACTCAACTAATGACAAACCAAATCTAATGCTAGCATGAACAGATCCACCTCATTCACTCAAATTATATATACATAATTTATATTAAGACATATATAATAATTATATGCCCTCACTCATTGTAATTAAAAGGAACAGTGAGTCCAGTAGCTAGTAAATTAAAATCCTAGATCCGTTTCTGTTAATACTAAATACAGTTGTCCCGACTATTAATACTAAATCCTAGATCTATAAATAGCATAAGAAAGCAATAAATTGTTACCGGAAAGTGAGAAATGAGGATGGAATGGAAGGGGATTTGAAATTTGAAGAAATGGGGAAAAGGGTAAGAGAATCGTCAAGTGTAAACTTGTCTTGCAATTAAAAGTAAAAACAGTTTGCGCGTGTTATATATGCGGACCTATGATCGCGTGTGAGTTACAATCCAGGATTTTTAGATCTTATTGTTGTACTTAATTACTCATGATGCAACCTTGATTATTCTGTAGATCCACGCTCTTTTACACTTGGGGAAGCTTATTTTTTAACTCTTCTATTGTAATCTGTGAAATGTGATGGGCTTTCCATACTAAAAAGCCCATGGGCCTTTTTTTTTTTTTTAATGCATGTCCTCTGCACTATGGGGAATAACGCGTGGTGTCACTAAAAGTGTCCGATTTTGAATTTTTGTTCTCGCTTAATAAAAAATTTAAATAATGATTCACTTGAAAAAATTAACTGGGAAAAACTTTTGTTGCCCATGAGGCATAAATTCTAGTTTTTGCCTGTAAGGTCGATTGTGTGGTCAATTGAGTAGGTTCACTATTTTGAAATATCCTGAACTCCAGCCTTATACGCACAACTAATATATGACCACAACTTATACTCGATGGGAAATAAAAAATTTGCTAAAGCGGAGGCTACTTTTAAAATTTTTATTAAGAAGGGCCAAACAAGACCACCCTTATGGAGGCCACTAGTGAACTTTACCTGTCATTTCCATGATTGCCCTTCAAAGGCACTGGTCTTTAACTTTTTCCCCTCAAATTGGTGGCCTTTAATTTTTTTCCTTCGCTTAATACCTCGAGGTCCGGGGTTCAAACACCGGCTCAATTAAAAAAAAAATCGCAAGGCATAGTTTCGTAACAAAATTAGGCCTCTTCGGGCAAAAGTTAGGCCTTAGGCAGAGTTTTGCAAAATTTCAACTGAATAAAAAAAAATTGCCTTAATGCACTTAACATTTTTTGTCCTTTAAGTTTGCCACAATCTAACAAAAATGGTCCCTTAACTATAAGGGTTGGTTAAATATAGTCCCTTAAGTATGCACTTAACAGTTTTGGTCCTTTAAGTTCGCCAAAATTTAACACTTTTAGTCTCGACCAAATATTCATCGAACTCTGTTTGTTAGATTTAACGAGATTATGAAAAAAAAAATAGCGGGAACTCACATTTAGAGGTACACATTATTAAAGAAAATGTCAAATACATCGGGACAAAACCGATGGACGTTAGTCTGTTATAGGGAAAAACCAAGGAAAACACCAACAGGCTTGATAATGTCAGAAAATAGTGTCTCAAAACACAAAGACCGACAGACTCAGTAGATTAAAACCGAGGGAGTCCATCGGCAATTTAAAATACACCAGACTTCAGAAATAAATTAGAAATAGCAGAAACTATAAAAATTGTCACTACTAAAAACAAGTGAAAAAATGATGAACGAAAACCTATGGATAAAATTGAGCGACACTATTTTTTTTAAAAAAATTTATTGCTTTTTTATGAAAGCCAACGGACGTCCCTCGATTATTTTTGAGGAAAAATGCACGGAAACTATTTTTTTTTTTTAAAAAGAATCACTACAATGGAAGTATTTATTTTTATACCGAGTTTCAGTAAAAACGAGTCTGGTGTATTTTACATAGCCGATGGACTCCCTCAATTTTAATCTACTGAGTCTGTCGGTCTTTGTGCTTCGAGACACTATTTTTTAACATTATCAAGTCTGTTGGTTGTTTCCTTGGTTTTTCCCTATAACGGACTAACGTCCGTCGATTTTGTCCCGAGGTATTTGGCCTTTTCTTTAATAATGTGTACCTCTAAATGTGAGTTCTCGCTAATTTTTTCTTCTTCTTTTTTCCATAGTCTCGCAAATCTAACAAATAAAGTTCGATGAATATTCTGTCAGAAACTAAAAGTGTTAACTTTTAGCGAACTTAAAGGATCAAAACTATTAAGTGCATACTTAAGGGACTATTTTTAACCAACTCTCATAGTTAAGGGACTATTTTTGTTAACTTGTTGCAAACTTAAAGTACCAAAACCTTAAGTGCATAGTTAAGGGACTATTTTGAACCTACTCTCATAGTTAAGGGACCATTTATGTCATTTTCTCCTCTTTTACACTTGGGGAAGTTTATTTTTTAACTCTTCTACTGTAATCTGTGAAATGTGATGGGCTCTCTATAATAAAAAGCCCATGGGCCTTTTTTTTTTAATGCATGTCCTCTGCACTCCGAGGAATAACGCGTGGTGTCACTAAAAGTGTCCGATCTTAAATTTTTGTTCTCGCTTAATAAAAAATTTAAATAATGATTCACTTGAAAAAATTAATTGGGAAGAACTTTTGTTGCCCATGAGGCATAAATTCTAGTTTTTGCCTATAAGGTCAATTGCGTGGTCAATTGAGTAGGTTCACTATTTTGAAATATCCTGAACTTCAGCCTTATACGCACAACTAATATATGACCACAACTTATACTCGATGGGAAATAAAAATTTTGCCTAGCAAATTTTTTAAAGCGGAGGCTACTTTTTAAATTTTTATTAAGAAGGGCCAAACAAGACCACCCTTACGGAGGCTACTAGTGAACTGTACCTGTCATTTCCACGATTGCCCTTCAAAGGCACTGGTCTTTAACTTTTGCCCCTCAAATTGGTGGCCGTTAATTTTTTCCCTTCGCTTAATACCTCGAGGTCCGGCGTTCAAACAGCGGCTCAATTAAAAAAAAAAAATAGCAAGGCAGAGTTTCGTAACAAAATTAGGCCTCTTCGGGCAAAAAAATAGGCCTTAGGCAGAGTTTTGCAAAATTTCAACTGAATAAAAAAAAATTGCCTTAATGCAAAGCCTTCAAGTATGAAGGCAAAACTCTATCTTAAGTACCTCAAATTCTGCCTGATCAGGTAGAGTTTGCAGTCAAACTCTGCCTGAACAAGCAGAGCTTCAAACTTTGTGTTAAGGCAGATCAAACTCTGCCTTGAAGGTAGCAAAAATCTGCCTGATCAGGTAAAGTTTGAGGCAAAACTCTGCCTTGTGAATCCAAGCTTTACCTTGGGATTTTTTTTAAAAAAAAATTTTTGACTAAGCGGGAGTTCGAACCCGAAACAAGAGTTTTTAGTTGAGGACAAAAATTAAAGACCACTAATTTGAGGGACAAAAATTAAAAGACCATTGCTTTTGAAGGCATTCCGCACAAAAAAAAATGCTTAAACTCTACACTCAATCCTTCATTGACTTCTCATCTTTTCCAAATCCATGTGGGTTAAACTTTAAAGATTGGTCCAACAGGGTATTCTGGGTTACCACCAGAGGGTCATTTGCACTTTGCCCTATTTTGTGCTGGTTTTTAATTTTTGTCTCTTAAGGCAAATAATTTTTTTGCAGGGCATAAATTTATATTTTCGCATCATAATATTCCACAAATTATGTCCCATTAGGTATAAGTCCGTTTCAAAGGGCAAAATTAAAGACCAACCCATTTGAAAGGCTAGTTAAAGCTTTTTTCTTACATGGATTGTCCTTTAAAGGCGCTAGTCTTTAATTTTTGTTTTTTGCTTAAAAAAGTGGCCAAAAATATCTCGAGATTCTGGGTTCGAACCCCGGCTGAGTAAAAAAAAAAGAATCAAAAGTTTGCCTTGCGAAATTTTGCAAGGTGGATTTTTTTTTTTTTTTTAATCTTCCGGAATTCTAATAGGCCTAATTTTGCAAAAAAATTCTGCCTTGCGATTTTTTTTAACTGAACCGGAATCCGAACTCAAAATCTCGAGATATTTTAGGCGAAGGGAAAAAATTAAATACCAGCAATTTGAGGGACAAAAATTAAAGACCACCCCCAAAATAAAAACAATCGTGCAAATTGCCCAATTTAAAGACCAGCCCATTTGAAGGACTAACGATGCAATTTTTGTCGTTACCAGAAATCTTTAAATTTTCTCAAAAACCCAAGAGATAACCCACGCGCAACAAAATTTTAAAAAAAAATTCGCAAGGCTTTAATTTCGCTATGCCCCCGAATCCTGAATGTCCCGGCATACTCAGCATTTTCCCCATGATAAGTATGCCGGTCATCTTTGATAATTCTTCACTGGTTTGCGATCCCAAAAGTTTGCCCATTAAAAGTATGCCCCCACGCATAACTTTGGTGAATGGTGATGGCACCCGACATACTTTATAAGAAAAAAAAAAGTCCGAGTCCGGCATAACTTTGATAATTCCTTCACAGGATTCCCATTAAAAGTCTGGACCAACTTCTGAAGGAATTATCAAAGTTATGTGGACCATACTTATGCCAAGTCACCCATAAGGCATGAGTATGCGGTCATAAAATTTGTAATTCCTTAACAAAAGTTCATTAAACACGCGAAAAATACATTTTTTTTTTTTTTTTAATTTATGCTTGAGCGGGGGTTCGAATCTCGAACCTCTCATGATTTGGTTAAATTAAAAAGCTTGCAATGCGAAGGGCAAAAATTAAAGACGAATATGAGGGGCATAATTTAATGAAATATGCAAAATTTAAAGACCACCCCAAAAGAAGGGCACTCCGCGCAAAAAAATGCCATTTGAAGGACTAACGATGCAATTTTTATCGTTACCTAAGTGTTTCTCAAAGCCCAAGAGGTACTGCTTGCTTACTGAACCAGGCTTGGCCCAATCCTGGAATGTCCTGTGATCAGCAAAGCCCATGAGTATCATCTCCTGGTCTTGCGTGTCCCAGCTGCAAATGCTGGTGAATGGTGATGGCAAAAATTTTATAAGAAATAAATCCAACTAAACTAGTTGCGGATCTCTCTCTGGACCATCTTAAGATGTATTATGTGGACCAGCATCATCACGTATGGATTCATATTTCTATTAAGAATTTCATTAACCAAAATACAAATGATAAATCTCGAACATAAATTAGCTGAGATGTTGACGAACACCATTGTAATGAAGGAAGACGAATCAGCCACGTTGAAGTCTAATCTAAGCGTGACAAAATCTATTATGAAATTGAAGTTGTCTGAGAATCCAGTTTGGACTCTAGTTATTAATTACTCCTGCTACTTGTTGAGCTCATCTTCTACTGGAACGGCTCCTTTGTAACTAAATAGATGTTTAATTACATTAATTTTGGATGAAGAAACACGTCGTACTAGGGGCGGATTTAGGTGGAGGACCCGAACACCCGGCAAAAAGGTAAAGTTCGATGCACAAAACATCCTGCATTAGCGGGATCCGTTAAAAAGAGAAATTGCGTCTGCCGGGAGTCGAACCCGGGTCTATTGCTTGGAAGGCAATTATCCTAACCGTTGGACTACAAACGCTAGCTGTCGTATTATCGTAGAGTACCTAATTCATCTACAATGGCGTTGTAGGCATTATGGAAAAAAGGGGGACCTTATAACATTCATAAAAGCGACTTGATACATTAATTCTGATGTGCTGTACAAAAACTGATTGTTTAAACAAAACCTTTTCAACGAATGATTGAAGCAATCCAGCAAGGAACTACCCTAAGGGTGCGTTTTATACGAACACAAATATTTTCCTAATTAAGAAAATAAATAAGGTAGATGAAACATCTAGTAACGGCGAAAATACTACGTTCAGATAATGAATTTTTATTTTTTTTAAGGGTTGTCACATGGATATTATGCGCAATGAATTGTCGATGTAACTATATTTACACGAAATTTTATACACGGGATAGCATACTTGTATTTTCTGGACCAAACTTAATATTGTTTGACCATTTTTATTTGTAATGCATAGACAGTTATTTTTGCATTACCAAAATTATTTTATTTATGTAGCTTAGTTTGCTTTTGATTTGTTTAAAAAAGAATGATATTTTCATATTAGACTATTAGTAACACGTTCAGTAGTACTCCAATATCTTACATGTTTAAAATCATCATTTGCATTACTATACACATATTCAGTACCAAAAGATTCAAAAAAAAAAATTGTCTTAAATTATGTGGCTAGTCAAATTAAGACACATAAAATGATGCATTTATATTTACTTCCTCCGCCTATGTTTACTTGTCTATTTTTAACTTGACACTTAAGAAGCAATAAATAAAATGATAATTTTACTATATCACCCCTAATTATTATAAGTCATTTGAATATTGAGAAATGAATTGAATATGATTAGTACTTAATAATAAGGTTAAAAATAGGTATAAAATGGTAAATTATTTTTTAATTTTTCAAACAGTTTTAGTATAATGTACTCCCTCCGTTCACTTTTACTTGTCCACTTTTGACTTTTCATGTTGTTTAAGAAATAATAAATGAAGTGCATAATTTACCAATGTACTCATATTAATTAGTGCATATTTTTATTGGATTTGAAAAATGATTTGAAGTGAATAGTTAATACTATAGATAAAACGGGAAAAGAAAAATTGTCATTTCTTGATATGCTAAAAATGACAAGTAATTTTTAGAATAATGGATAAGTAAAAGTGAAATGAGTTAGAATTACTATTATTGGTAAAATTGTTCTGCTCGAGGCTCTTTTCTTATTTCATCGTTTTTTTCTTGGAAGGCTCACAATTGTACATGCGGCAATCACTTGATTCTTGAATCTATTCCCAAAGAGGTGACAGTAGACACACACACTTATGGAAGAGAGAGAGATAGTTGAACAACTAAGGAAGCTAAGGAGGATAGTTATCCATCACTTAATTTGATGCCCTTTTTTTTTGCATGGAAAAGTGTGGAAATCTTAAATGAGCCAATTTAATGCCCTCAACTACCCATAGCTGAGTCCATTATTCATAAGTAGCAGTGACCAGTGGCTACCTATCATTCACATATCCTCCCCCTCAACTTTCTTCATTACCACAAATCATTTGTACTTTGAGAAAAAAAGCAAGAGGAGGAGATTTATAATATATTTTCATATTCTAAAATGAAAAGTGCTAATACGGCTGGAAGCACTCCAGTAAGAAATAGAGAAATGGAAGATGAAAATGAAAGTAGTGGCAGCATGCGAACGGTTGAGACTATGCTGCGTTTGTTGCCTATGGGGCTTTGTGTTGTGGCTCTTGTTATAATGCTCAAGAACTCACAAACTACTGAGTATGGTTCACTTTCCTACTCTGACCTTGGAACCTTCAGGTAATTAACTAGTACTACTTGATTTGGTCTTCTCTTCAATAATCTTTTTCTTATGAATTTAAATTATTTGTATTGGTCGATCTCTAGTCAGCATCGTTTAAGGTTGAGAGTACTAGAACAGTATTTGATCGTCTTAGTCTCTTAGAGGCCCCATTGATCTTGCAGTTGACAGCCCGGGGCCTTGTCCTTGATATGTCATTTAGGCGCTCTGACCGCAACTCGAGGTCAGGTAATCGGCCCTTGTCATGTCATTTAGGCGCTCGCGCTCCGCCACAATCCGAGGTCTAGGAAAGATTAGAGAAAATGTTACTGTTTCATTGAGCAAGAAAAAGATTACAAATACTCTATATATACACTTGCCAGCTAACTAACCAAAATACACTCCAAAAGGATAGTCTGAATATATGCTCAAAGTCTAATCTTGAAAACTAGATACAAAACGAACCTTTCTTAGAATAAGTGTGGGACTAAGAACGACATCAACAATCAATACTCATTGAGTTTAAGCATATCAATACGCGGGCGGAAAGAAACTTACAAGGATTCCCTAGTAATGGCAAGCGAATCGATACCAACCCAATCTTAGAATTGGGTGGCCCCTTGGTCCAAATTGGGGTATGGAGAAGAGTCCTCAGAGGCAAAACTACTGATAGTCTAAAAAGAATTTACACAATTTGTGCAGTTTAACTTGTTATAACAAATTAGTTGCCATTTTTGTCATATTGTGAATTACTCCAGTAATCTTTATCATAAAGATTTACTTGTAATTACTTGGTAAGTGATCTGATTATGTAAATGCTTTTAAACCGTCAGAAATAGATAGAGCTTAAATTCTTTGGTTTTATCCTTGGAAAATTGTGAGAAGTTGTAGTAGCCAAAGAAAGGTGTGAGTATGCCGAAAATTAACCTGATCGTTGGTTTGGTTCCATCTTGAATGGAAATTATAGCGACGGCTGATGAGGTTCAAAATCTTGATTGTGCTGTAGGTATTTAGTACATGCAAATGGTGTTTGTGCAGGCTATTCTCTTCTATCAGCAATAGTGGCAGCCGTACCTCGCCCTATAACCATGTCTAGAGCCTGGACTTTCTTCCTCCTTGATCAGGTTCCTTACTACGCTCTTGTGATACTATACGTATACATTTTAAACTACTTTGCGTATGTATATAAAGTTTGAGACAGAAGGAATAGGTTCAATTGAACTTACAGAAGCCGCTCTGCTTCTGCTTGTAGATACTGACATATGTAATACTGGCTGCTGGAGCTGTGTCAACGGAGGTGGTGTATCTGGCATATAAAGGCGACACAGCGGTTACATGGAGCGAATCATGTGTTTCATTTGGAGGTTTTTGCCACAAAGCCACAGCATCTGTGTCCATCACTTTCATAGTAAGCCTTTGCTATGCAGGGCTTTCACTGCTCTCGTCTTATCGGCTTTTCAGCAAATATGATGCACCAGTTGGGTTCTATAACAACAAGGGGGGAATTGAGATTGCTAACTACTGAGATTTTGATATTGATCCATGGTCAGGACATCTGCATATCCCTCTTAGTTTTTAGCTCAGTAACGCACTAGTTTTTGGTTCCTATTTGGTTCCTACCATCTCATGTACACGGCTAATACTAATAAAATAGGCGATTAGGTATAATGAATGATGTTGCTTCACTTTTTTTTTTTTTCATGAAAAGGTTGTTGTTTCACTTGAATATTATCTGGTAAATTTGTGACCTTCAAATCATTCTTCTGTCCCGGAAGTTTACTTATGAATTTGCTCATGTTCTTGTGATTGTTGCTGCTTGTATGTTGTAGGTTTCCCTTAATGAAGGGTAAAGAAGGGAAACAACTAAATCTCGCAAAAAATTTCCTATTAAGTTGTTAATTCGCAAAACTCAATGCGTGTCAAATGCAAATGGCAGTCCGAGTTAACTTTCAGCCATCTCGACTATTCCACCGAATACCTATTATAATATTTTTCATCTCTAATACGATTGAATCCTGATCTCCAGCTTGCATCCGCTTCATTGACCATTAGGTCACACCCTTGGGTCACCGAATACCTATTACTTCCCACCAAAGACAAGTGCTAAGGAACTCTACCCACCAAAGTTTATGTAGATGAAAAGAAATCACCTATTATAATATTTTTCGTCTCTAATACGACGGAATCCTGATCTCCGGTTTGCATCCGATTCATTGACCATTAGGCCACACCCTTGGGTCCTGGAACAACGCAAATATGGTTGGTTCGGGTCCTACTTTAGGAGTTCACAATTTTAGGAATACCTCAACATTAAACCTAGTGTGCTGATTGCATCCAAGACCAAAGGCTATTTTTGAAGAAAGAAACCACTTCCGTAAGTAACCTGTATTTGGGTCCATTCGTGGACAAAATCACCAGTATAACATTGACAACAGAATCCACAACCCAAGCACTTGAAAAGTAAAACGGCCTACTTCGACGCAAAACGGCAGCAAAAACTACAAAAGATGCAAAATAAAGATTCGGTCTGGTCTTCAAATGTATAACGTGAAATGTAAATTATTCTAGTTCGATTTCACTTTAAAAGGAAAGTAAAACACAAGACTAGCAACACAAAATACATTTGTTAAACTACTGGCAAGATAGAGACTTAGAAGTTGGGAGGAAAAGAAAGGGAAGGAATCAAGACTTGCGATTCAGACATACAATGTTCTTCGAAATTTAGAATATTACAAATGAATGAAATGGACCACAAACAATATTTATCAAAGGAACTTTATAATAAAAAAGAACCCTTCGCCCAAATTCATTAAATATTTGTTCGAGGGGAAGGAAAAGAAAAGAGTGCAATGAGCTTTCTTGAGTAGTTTTAAAATGGGAACAAAGAGTAATCCAACACCAAAGAACTGATACTCTGATGCATAGATTTGAAATTTCACAAGACAGACTTGTGAAATCCT
Source organism: Lycium ferocissimum (assembly GCF_029784015.1). Taxonomy (NCBI): domain Eukaryota; kingdom Viridiplantae; phylum Streptophyta; class Magnoliopsida; order Solanales; family Solanaceae; genus Lycium; species Lycium ferocissimum. The sequence continues at coordinate 38,636,814 of NC_081352.1, read as the reverse complement.
CGGAATCAAGGACCAAGTTATGCTATTCAACTACATTTCAGGAAAAAACCAGTAACAGCGGCACAGTGGCACATCTAGATTCAATAAGTTTTTTAAACAAATCAAGCTTCAAGGACAGTCTAAGCTGGCCAAATGCTTTATATAAATAGAGCTCGAAGCATTTATAAGTTTACAGAATAACTCACTCAACTTCATAGTCTCAAATTTCAGGATGTCTGAAAACCCTACTTAATAATAATTAAAAAGAAAAGTATCCTCAACTAACTCAGCCTCTTCCTTTGAGGCGTTATTATTAAAGGTTCAAACTAAGAAAAACAAGGGAAAGGGCCAAGAAAATCCAGAATATAGCTAAGAAAATCCAGAACAACTCGACATATATAACAGCTATAGAATTTGAACTTCAGCGAGACAATCAGCCCTCATGAAAGAAAAGTTCTCTTCCAGACAGTTTTGATTGACCCAACACTGCAAAGCTGACCATTGGGGTACTTCAACATTTCTTGACCGGGCCCTGATCAAAGAAGGCTAAAATAGTCACATATAATACAAATAACATGAAGCAACGACCTTTCAAAGCACTACCTAATTGTTATACAGATTGATATATCAGTCCTAAAATCACCTAAGTTCCTGTAGCAACAAAAAATAGATAGTCTTGACTCATGTATACCAAAAAAATTGATTTTCTCTCTTTAGACCAATGAACTCTAGAGGATCTATAGGCTAAGATAGGCAGGCTCATGTTAGAATCTACCACCAGGCTACCAGTTTGAACTCAGTTATAGCAGCATCTTACCCATTCTATAGGGGACTGTTACTGGTGGTAGTGATTATTGTAGTGAGCCATATCCATGAAATGATGTGGTAAAACAGTAAAAGACCGTCAATATGTCATAACAAGAGTGCAAGAAACATAATATACCAGGTTGTAAGTCTCAGGCCTAGTTTCACATTCAGTTATGCCCATGATGTTTGCTAAAAGAGTGGCGCGCCAAGAGTTTCCTGCCTGGTGCACGATGATCATCCTGCGAAAAATTGTATCAGATACTTGGCCTCAGACATAAAGAATTGATTGTAAAACAATGGGCAAAAGGCAACAAACGCCATGGTCTGGGAGGACTGCGGAAGAGATTTTTCCACATCCTTTCAAAGAAACATACAAGAGATTTAATCTACATACAGATAAAAAGAAAGAGATTTGAGTCTTGCGAAAAATGAAAACTTATTAGTGAAAGCAATCACTTGGCAGTGGAAAGCTTCAGGGAACAGCACATGATACAGCAAAACGTGTTATTTCCTTGTTTCATCCGTTAACAATCAAGCTCATATATCATGTTAAGACATCTAGCAAATTAACAGTAAAATTATTAACTCACGTCATATAAGAAACAACAAAAGAAAATTCCTTCTCCATCACAAAAGCATACAAAAGGAATTGTCCTTGCTGGGAATATCATGTACAAAATCAACTACCTTGTAAAGAGATGCAGCTGATTCAGATTCAACAGTTTGGACTGGAACATGTCCAAGTGACTGGAAAGAATCCAAAGCATCTAATGTCAGCTGCCACCCACAGAGAGCAATAGCACCAGTGTTGGAAGAGGAACTGCCACTACTACTGCAGCCAGCAGCAGCAACATTTCCATTTACCCAAGGACAGAAAAAATTATGATGCTTAATTGGATCAAATTCAACGGCTTCTTCATAGTTGCTTTCTCCAATAGGAGGCCCTGAACAACATTCATTTTTATCATGTCATCAAGTAAGCTTTGAATAGCCAAATTAGTAAAACCTGATAAAAGAAGAAAAAAAAAATACTTAAAAGGTATAAAAGCAATGATGTCCAAAATGGAAAAAAGTAATGTCCCAATCGAGGAATATCAAGAAAGGACCCAAAAAAATGCTTAATTCAATGTAAAGTTCAATCTAGGATGTGCTGAATCCAATCACTGTTTGCATCTATATAAAACAATAGCAGTCTACCTGAATATGAGTTTACCTATTCCAAGCTGAATGAAGTCTGCTTTGTGATGTTAGCATCTAACGAAAGATAAGATACTATTTACTAGTATATAGAGACTTCCCAACGTCGCTGCATCTTTTTTTATTAATACAAGGTGCTTTCGCACGCAAATTCAAACAAGTCTCTGAGAGAAACCAGGGAGGTAGTAACAAGCAGTAGACATTGATACCCTGAAACTCAAGCAGTAAGGTTACCTGTCGCGTTCGCAAGCATATAGCCTGACTCGACGAATCCACAATCATCAGTAGCTGGTGCGTTATTTTGGGTAACTTCTTCTTTGGATGCTTCATGGGCAGAACATACAACAGCATTGCAAGAAAGAGAAGGGTGTGGACTATTCGGGAGCATAGGTTGCATGTGACAAGTCTTTTCACCGCTTTCAACGGATTCTGCTTTGGCTGAGCCAACAATTTTTGAGCCACTATCAGCCCTTCCCACTGAACGAGATGTCAGATCTTGACTATCACCATTAGGATCTCCACGGTCCACTTCTTCAGGGACATAGTCACCCATTAGCCCGGGATCTGGAGCAAATTCACCTGTTTGCCCCTGATTTTCAGTAATTTCAGCAACTGCTTCTACCTCACCAGCGATACTATCTGCTCTGTGCACAGAAGCATCTGTCCCATGGATTTCAGCTTCATGACTAGCACCCATTCCAATACTTCCTCCACTGATCCCGAAGCTAGGGCCATCCCTCACATTGGCAGTGGCAGTATCAGCATTCACAACTTCTTCATCATTTGTGCTACTAACACCCATTTCACCAGCACTCCTGACCACAGCCGGGCAAGTACTCTGTTGTGCTTGATTACTGTAGTTCAATTCTGAAGTTTCCACTGGATCTGCACTTCTTAACATAGATGTAGACGGGAAATGAACATCATCAAAGTCTCCGGGAAGATTCTCAACACTTTCCATTGAATCATCTGTACTGTGAACAGTGTCCATTGCAATGACAGATGAAACATGTGTTGAGTCTCGAGTAGAGGGCATACCAATTTGCTGTTCGTGTCTTCTGCCAAAGGTATCATCTTTGGGAGCACCTGTACCAATCTCAAAACCAAGTGACAGGCTAGGACCAGCACCTGATGAATCCTTGCCATATGAGGTATGGTGGGTCCCGAAGGCATCAGACTGGCATGGACGCTTTGATGGGCCAGCCGAGTACTGACTACCATCATTTACTTCATCTCCATCACGGTCTATCACAGTGCCTTCAACACTATCGGCCGGTTGTACCGGCAATAGTGGCCTGTCAACTGTGCTTCCACCTTCCTCTAAGTTTCGTTTGCGAGAACTAGGGCCTCGGGATTCATATGAAGCTGCTTGACCACCAAGCTCACTGCTCGAAGGTTGCCCAGTAATGGGATATCCTCGTTTATGGACATCTTGGAATTGTTCAGGCCTCGCATCCATGTTCACCTGTAAAGAGGATAATCCACCAGCCATTGTGAGATTCAGATCTACTCCTATATTTGACAAAGACCTTCCCTCTTCATTTGTTGCAGCTTCATCAAGGTCCCCTGTCTGTTCCTTCTCCACACCATCAGCAGCAACCCATCCACTGATTCCACTAGCAGCACTCACTCCACGTGTCAATGCCATCTTCTTGCTTGTTTCAGGGATATCAATGCTATTAGGAGCAAAGCAAGCAGGACGGACAACAGTGAGGAAGTCCCAGATTCTCACGGTGGCTCCACACAAACTACAATCTAATAAAGGCGACCTAGATTCACCTTTTGATCTGTGACCTAAAGTTTCTTTCTTACTGTAATTTTTTTTCTTTGAAGAAGGCAATACATTTTCTCCATGGCCAAAATCTTGCAGAGTAGTGTGATATTTTGTGGGACCGATGGAGTACCCACTCCTAGCTGATTGAGCAGAATGTTCTTCACAGTCTTGAATATTTGGAAGCCATCTTGGCTCCCATCCACACAGGCTTATCAACTTATTGGCCTAAATTACAAAGAATTTCTATTTATTCAGAACTCAATGACAGAGTGATAATATGTAGCAATTTAAATGAATGACTCTCTAGCAATTTAAATGAATGAGACTCTTACACGAGAGTATACAAGGAAGACATCTTCTATGTTGGTTTCAGTTCCTGACATAATCTCTAACCTAAAGATGGGTTCCATGCCACCAAAAGCCTGTGACTGAGCCAGAAGGCGATCAATTTCTGAACTTCGAGAGACCCTGATGTGCTCAATAACAGATGCAGCCACAATTGGAAGTGCGGGAAACTGAAGTAATCCATCACATCGATCCTTGTAACCACCAATTAAGGCTGATGGTGGTGTAGGAGGGAACTGGACCAAGCTTTCTGCACAGCTGTTTCCTCTCCAAGGACAAGTGGCCTTGTGCCCTTCGTCAAGTTTCTTTGCAAATTCTTCCCCCGCAACATCAGCTATCAAAAATAACTAACAGATGAGAAAACTTTCCTCAATATGTGTGAAGCAACAATTTTACTACACACACTGATTAATACCAAAGACAGTTTTTCATAGAAACCAAACACACTAAAAGAAAGTATCATAATGAATTAATGATATATGATATAAGCATAACCAGGTTTTTTCTCTTCCAAAATGGTTTATCTTTGCAAAAAGGCGAGAATACAGTTCGTATGGTCCATAGGCACAGAAAATTGCTTTTAGCATAAATCCCAACGACAACAAAAGCCGCTACTGAAACAGCCTCTTGCAGAAATGCAAGGTAAGGCTGCGTACAATAGACCCTTGTGGTCTGGCCCTTCCCCGGACCCCGCGCATAGCGGGAGCTTCGTGCACCGGGCTGCCCTTTTAACAAAAGCCGCTACAGCTGCTTTTGTTCATACATACTTGGGGGTGGGGGCTAGCACAAAACTATATCCACTGGATGCACTTCCTTGCATAGGAAGAAATATAAGAGAAACAGCAGCAAACTGGAAGTTACATCAACTTTATCCGGCACTAACAAAAATTATGGAGAGCTGAACAGATTAAACTGGAAAGGGAAAAAAGTATGAACAAAATGATTTTTTTCCCACAAGAAAAGGTGATAAAAGCCGTACCCAACAATCAAATAATAAACAAGGAAGTAATCTGCAATTGTCCATACACTATTGTGGGACAGTTGAGCCATGTAGCTTCCTAAAGTACAATATAAACTTACAAAATTGCATTAATTAAGCAGTGAACTCAAAGAGAAATGGACAGGGTAATTTTTTTTCTTTTTTGATAGGTGAAATGGACAGGGTAAATATGACTTTACTGAAGGATAATGGAAGCATGCATCCAATACAAAAGTACATTTTACTTTCTGAACCATGTAATGCCCTTATGATGAATGTTTCTTGCACTAAAATCCTAGTTAGAGCTGAAAGAAAATTACACCATCATCTTGATCATTCATGTTTTATGATCCACCTAGGAGTTCTTCCAATTAAAATCTTTCCTCGACGGGAAAAGCTTTAGTAATGCCTCCTTCCTATAACAGAACGGTTGAATCTAACATATCCAATATGAAAAGGAAAAAATATCGCAAAATATTCCCAACCAAACAAAACAGAAAGTTCACAAGATATTTACACAATAGAGTTCCAGTGAAGTAGCACCATGAATAACACAGAAAAGGACACAAAAAGATCCTTCGGGTTCACTGCAACTGAAGTAGGATCTTTCAATTAAAGATTGACTTAGGGAAATAACTTCTTCTACAGCTGGACTTTATATGCATCAAAGTAGGGACCGATGAGCTAATATGGGAGAGATACTTTGTTGAGACAGGACTTCCTAGACTGTTCTGAGGCTGGAAAAATTATGACAAGAGCAAAAAATAGAGATAAGCAGAACTTAAGAGCAGCACTAAGGAAGATAGAGAATAACTATAACTGAAGATTTTAAAAGTAAGAGAAAGAGAGAAAGGAGGAAAAAGTTCTTGCAAGTTTTCACAACATTTTTTATGTACAATTCTCTCCCTTTCCCTCCCTCAAATACACACCCACCGCGAACACACATGCTGAAATAGGAAAATTCTGACGAGAAGACGTGAAGAAATCATATCTCATTGACATATTTTAGAGGATGTTGACAAAGATTTGTTCTGTTCTGTTTTTTTAGATTTCTTGCTGACCAACTATACCATCTTCTAATGACCAAGACTCAACTGAATGTACAATTTTGAAGATTCCATGTTGTCCAGTTCACTGCCTCTGCTGACTATTGAGAAATAAGAATAAGCTAAACTTCAAATCGTAGACCCACCCCCAACCCCACCCCCCCAAAATAATATTAACATTATGACAGATTCCTTGGCACTGATCATACTCCTTAAGATAATTTAGCACAATATCTGCATCAGCAATTTAATCATTTTGAGAAGTACCTTAGTGAAGCAAAAATTTAACTAACCCATCTACCAACAAAGCCTTATAGTCAATGAAAAGTGAAAAAAATAATTCACCTTCATCAGGGGTCCATATTGAGGAAGAAACAAATCTTAAATTAGCACCACAAGCTTCACATTCAATTGTATCAACATCCACATTCACCCAGCCTCTTCTAGCACAGGCCAGTGAACTTGAAGCCTGCGTCAACAATTGCATTATAGGAGTTGTGCAAAGTATGTACTTCACCATGTTGGAAAATTTATGAATTGCTAAGAAAGGAAAAAAGGAAATTGAAATCCAAAGGAAAGAAGCAATAAGGTTGGTTTTGGGGTTTTCTTGTCAGGAAAAGCAGGGTTCGACAGATCATGCAATTGTCTTAAGAGATGATGCAAAAGGGATCTTTCAGTCAGACCTTAGGCTTTCCAAACCAGTTTGTGGGTTGGAAAGTGGACAGACGCCTCAACAGATCACCCCTTTCCCATGGTCTACATGAAGGTTGTGACATTCCTAGAGCAGAACCACCAGCACTATTGCTCACTGAAGTCCACATGGGCTGTGAACCAATACGGGAAAGTGAAGCTGCTTTTGAACCCTGGGCTTGTGCAAACCAATCTGTGCCCCCAGCATTTGTTGGAACGGCAGGAGATGATGCCCCTACAGAACTGCATCGAAAGTTAATTATTAATTCACTTCTCACCTAACAGATTGAAAATGTTGGATGACAAGGATCAACTTTGATCAGCGCCTTTTTGTGAAAAAGGCCTTCAATCTACAGAATCTCATGCAGAAATAAGATCAATATGTCAACCAACTGCTTTTCAATCCCAAACTAATTGGTTTGTAAGTTTGTATACATCCATGAGGCAGATCCAGGAATTAAATTTATCGGGTTCAACTTTAAGATTCTCAGCATTGAACTCATTGTACTGTTAAAATTATGGGTATAGATCTAATACGTGTTAAGATTTAATAGGTTATCAAGCATATACCTATGCTCCGTGCTGAAAGTTATGGGTTCATCTGCCTTTATATACATCCCACTCTTTTTTTTTTTTAAACTGGTAACTGTTTATATACATCCCACTCTATTCAGGCTCGTTTAATCACATGGAAATAGACTAAGACAAACAAATACTACAATGTAGAATTCACCATTATTCTAGCAAAACAAATAAATATCACCAGCCAACGTGAATGGAGTATCAAGAATCAAGCCATTAATGGTAAATAGTAAATACAGCAGACAGAGCAGCAGAGCTCTTAATGACTACAACTTTCTACGCTTGTCGATTTCATTTATTTCTACAATTACTTTCTTTCTCAATGGCATGTCGACTTCAATAACCCATTACAAACACAACAAATAGAGTAAGTAAAAATCTTCGTCTAACAAAACAAATTAATTAACAATTGGGCAAAATAGACTGAAATGGGGTTGACCTCTACATCTTTGTTTTCATAATTAACCATACATATAACAATTCCCAACAGCATTGCTCCGTTTTTTAACCCTAGAAATGAATTAAATCGAGAAATTAAGTAAGAAAAGAAGCTCAAAGCACATGCAAGTAATAATAGGGGAAATAGTATATACAACACAAGCAGAGCTCTTAATGAGTATAACATTTCTACGCATACTGATCTCATTTATTTCTAAAGGTACTCTTTTCCACAGTGGCGTGACATGTAGACATCAATAACCATTACGAAAAAACAAACAGAAGAAGTAAAAATCTTAGTCTAACAGAACAAATTAATTAACAAGTGGGCAAAGTAGACTTAAATGGGGTGACCTATAAGTATTTGTTCACATAATTAACCATACGTATTACATTTCCCAACAGCATTGCTCGTATTTGAAACGCTAGAAACGAATTAAATCGAGAAATTAAGTACTAAAGTAGATAAGAAGCTCAAAGCACAAACGACAGTAATAATTGGGGTAAATTGTTGAAAGGTAGGGTTTTTTGCTTTTAATGAGTACAACTTTCTCCGCGTATTGATCTCATTTATTTCTAAAATTACTCTCTTTCTAAGTGGGATATAGACATTGATAACCCGTTACGAAAACAACAAACAGAATAAGTAAAAAATCTTCACTTAACAGAACAAATTAATGAACAAGCGTAAGCTCCACGTATAAATTTCTATGAGGGGCAAGTAATATTAAAGGGGGTTGACCCATAAATGTTACAATTTCCAACACCATTGCTCGAATCTTAAACCCTAGAAACGAATTAAATCAAAAAAATTAAGTACTACAGTACAAAAGAAGCTCAAAGCACAAACACAAGTAATATTTGGGGAAATTATTGAACAAGCGCAAAATAAGAGGAGAAAGTAAATGGGGTTGACCTATAAATCTTTGTTCTCTTTTCTAACACTAGAAACGAATTAAATCGAGAAATGGCATATAGACATTAATAACCCATTACGAAAACAACAAACAGAATAAGTAAAAAAAAAAAAAAAAAAATCTTCGTTTAACAAAACAAACTAATGAACAAAATCAAAAAAATTAAGTACGTACAAAAGAAGCTCAAAGAAATTTCTAAGATATAGGAAAAACAACAAACATATAAAAAAAAAAAAAAAAAAAATCTTCGTTTAACAAAACAAACTAATGAACAAGACTTAAATGGGGTTGACCTATAAATCTTTGTTCTAATAAATAACCAGACGTATTACAATTCCCAACCGCATTGCTCGGTTTTTTTAACACTAGAAACGAATTAAATCGAGAAATTAAGCACTACAATATAGAAGAAGCTGAAAGCACAAATGCACGTAATAATTGGGGAAATTGTTAAAAAGCTCGGGTTTTTAGCTTTTAATGTAGGCGTACGGATCTCATTTATTTCTAAAATTACTCACTTCCACAGTGGCATGTAGACATAAATAACCCATTACAAACAGAATTAATGAACAAGCGCAAGCTAAGTAGACTTAAATGGGGTTGACCTATAAATCTTTGTTCTCATAGACAAAATACGAATTAAATCGACAAATTAAGCAAATTAAGTAAAAATAAATAGCTCAAAGCACAAACTAATAGTAATTGGGGAAATGACCTCAAAAAACAAGCAGAAACACAAGTAATAATTGGGGGAGAAATTAGGGTTTACCTAGCTGCAGGTGTAGGTATAGGTGGAGGAGAAGATGATTTGGGCATGAATTGAGGATCATGGTTGGAAGAGCTTATTGCTTCTTCCTTCATTATTCTCTCTGTGTGTTGAAGACTAATTTTCTCGGTATGTATTTTCAGTTTCGAGTTTGCTGTTACATTTATGTTGCGTTTGGAGTTGTGTTACTTGGGCGTATTGTGCCTGAGCGTGAGCCTTGGGCCAACTGGAATTATCCCCAAAATTGTGTCATTTATATACTCTTTAAGAAAATTTTCATGCAAAAATCAAATAGATATTGGAATTTGGTTATTTAATACTTAATAATAAGGGAAAATTTTAAAAAATAAGATTAATTTTTTTTTGATTTGGTAAGTAAAAATTCTTTTTTAATTAAAAAATAAAGGGTAAGTGGACACTCTTTTTTTATCCGGAGGGAGTACTATGTATACTACTTCTTACATAGGTTCCAAATATGTAAATTTTGTTTTAAAAATTTTATGTTTTAAAATGCACGGTCTAAATTAAGAAATTTGACTCTCAAAACTCAAACTACGCCACATAAATTGGGAAAGAGGAAGTTACTATTTAAATTTAAACTTCTCATTTTACTTAGATAGATGATTTGTAGCCATACAAATATTCATAACTTGTTTTACACTGCAAGTTTCAATGATTTTTCTTTCATTCTTAAATTCTGACTATACTGATGTGTCACGTTTCTATACCCCAGCTAATACAATATTGCAAATTCAAACTATTCTTGCCTTTATACGTCAGATATAAATTATATAATTATTAAGAAAGCTAAATTTCTACTATTATAGAAATGAGAGCAGGGTGGGACGAACAGTGCAGTTGTTAATTGTACTAAGAGAACTATAAATTGTACCGTAAATATAGGCCCATTTACGTTTTTCAATATAGGCCCATCTTCTGAATGAATAAACACATGTACTGCACTTTTTCTTTATCAAATCACGTGTAACGTATAACTCTCGTTTATTCTCAGGCGGGAAATTTATCCATTCTACTGTATCTCTCTTGCTCATTGATAATGTTGGTCGTCATCTTTGTTTCTTTGTCCCCTTCATTTGGTCTCCTTTCAAAGTGTCTTCATTTGATTAATTGTGGTGAGTTTTCTCCACTTTTTCTTTGTAGATTATAGAATTTTATCTATTCTTTTTTCGTTCAATGGAGAAGATTGTTGGTAATGAGACTTTGATGGTAATTTTCAGTGGTTCCATCCATTTGGACAATATACACAATCATTTTCTTGCAGGATAGTCCGCTAAACCAACTTTTTACTTCTTGGAGTTCCAAAAGCCAGTGTTCTCTCTTGAGCCAACTTTTCCCAGCAGCTTTCGATCTCTCTCCTCTCGTCAGATATGATGGCATTAGACTCAGTTTGCATTTCGATAGTGGGCTTTATCGGGTGTTTTGTTCCAATTTTTACAAAGTATTAACTATTAAGCAATCTAAATTTTAATCTAAATACAAGTTGTCATAAAATAATTTGACACTATGTATGGAAGCAATAGCTTGATAATCAACAACTTATTGTTACTCTCACATTAATTAAATAGTAGTAAGATATAAATAGCTGACTTGTTAGTGAAATGACCTACGTACCTAACAAAATTTTGACAAAAAAGAAAAATTTCTCCCTCTTATTGGAGTGTGCATGCGTAACAAGTTAATTTCCAATCAAAAAGTAAAACTATAAAAAGTCATTTTCTTCTCTTAAGACATGCTCCACTTGCACAGTATGGCCTCTCTCCTCAATCTATTAATGTCATTCACCACCATAGTTATACCCTAAGGCACCTCCCATTTTCTTTGTTGAGTAGCTGCTGCTGACTCAATGATCATGAGCTTACATGGAAATTTTGATGATTTGACAAACAAACTACCTAATGACAATCAAGGGTGATAAAAGGAAGGATTCATTTGAAGAATCAGATCTTCAAAGGATTCAGTGAAACGGTCATATCAAAGTTGAAAATAGATAAATGTGAAATGAATAGTTCAGTGGAGATCTTGTTTAGAAAATTAATAGTCCCAAAATGGTTGCAAACGTAGCGCGTGAATAATATATTCAGGTGGGGTCCAAATTTGATGAAGAGATGTGATAATGTGTTAAGATTGCTCCTACTTGAATGCGTGAAAACAAAATTTAAGTGTCGTGCACAGAAAAGTGAAATTCACATGTCCATTCACTGATAAAACAGGGTAAAGATTATAGTACAAACTACAATATTTTTTGTACAATTTGTTGTTGTGTTTGTACACCTTATAGGACAAACTATAAACTACAATATATATACATATTTTAGATGAATTTACATATTTTCTCTAGAGCGTGAAAGAATACATTTTATATATATATATATATATATATATATATATATATATATATATAGAGAGAGAGAGAGAGAGAGAGAGAGAGTACTATTTTCTTGTACCTACTTAGAATGAAAGAAGTTCCACTCTATGAGATAAGTAGCATTTCTCGTAAGCTTTTATTTTGTCATTTTGTCCTTATTATTGTCATATACGAAATTCGAGTAACATCAAAAGTGTAAGCTCTATACATGTTTCTCTAGAAAGAAGTTTGTATGAATTTTCCTCCTGAAAGAGAGGAAATGAGATCTCTCCATATTGGTTTCTCTTTTAGCCTGCTTAGGTTGCAGATTATAGTCGTTCAGATGAATAATCTCTCTTTGACTTAGACCTAGTTAGCTAATGTGTCTCCGACCTTGTTGTCTTCTCTAAATTAGTGTTGAATACATAGTTATTGAGCTTGGCCACTTGACTCCTAATGTCTTCAGTGACTTTCCACAAAATCGAAGAATCTCTAGAAGTTTTGTCTGCTAAAAATTTGACAATTCAACAGCCATCGACCAATTTATACTATTTTTATTCTTCTGATTCATCTGAGATAGTCTTGGTAGACTCCCTCTTTGATGACCAAAGATATGTTGGATATATAAATTAATGTATTAGCTTATTATTCCAAGAAAATATTATCCTATGCTGATGATGTCACGTTTATAAGCTGAAAATAGATAAATGTGAAATGAATAGTTCAGTGTGACTCTTGTTTAAAAAATTGATAGTCCCAAAATGATTGCAAATGTAGAGTGTGAATAGGATAAGTGGGGCTCAAATTAGGTGAAAAGAAGTGATAAAGTGTCAAGATGGCTCCTACTTGCGCGCGTGGAAAAATTTTTTTAGTAGTGTTCATCGAAGAGTGGAATCTATATGTCCGTTCACTGGTAAAATAGGTTAAAGATTATAGTACAAACTACAATACTTTTTTTTACAATTTATCGATGTTGTGTTTGTACTCATGTTACTATTTTTAATAAGAGGCTAGACCACACAACTCTTCAACAAAATATGTGCAAAAATTTTGGTTATTTTGGTTCCAAAAATTTATTTTTGGGTTACAAAAGTCTTGGACCCTTTTGTTTTGACAATTGAGTTGTTACTTTTATCATTTTGTTATGTTTGCAAAAATTATTTGGAAGAAAAAGTGTTACACCTCGCATTTTTGTACATTTGAATATTCCGAGTTAATGACGAGAAGTTAAGGACAAGACTATGTTCTAAAATTATTTTAATGCATTAGTAGGTTATGAAACATTATTTATGACGTTGGTAGTATGGAAATAATGAGAAAGGTTAAGGGTAAAAAGGAAACTTCGTAAAATGGTCCATGGAAATAATGTGGGAGCCTAGGGGCAAATTATAAATAATAAAAGAGTGTTGGACCAAAGCTTGTTAAGAAGACTTTAGTCTTCTTTGACTATTTCTAGAAATTCAAGAAAAAAAAAAAAAGAATTCTCTCTAGAAAAGGAAAAGAAGAAAGAAAATGGAGGGAAAGGCATGTGCTCTCACATGCTTATAGTATATATATATATGACTTATTAGTCATAATTTTCATGAAAACTCTAGAGAATTTGGAGAGAAAGAAAACAAAAGAAAGATGAAAAAAAGAGAGAGAGAGGGGTTCGGCCAAGGGGTGACCACTCGAACAGTACTTTGAAGGTGATCATGGAAAATTTTTCTTCTTGTTTTCCTTGTTTTTACTAATTTAGAAGGTCCTTTACGACGTGGAGGAGTTGTTGGAAGAAGAAACTGTCCGTTCTTGCAAAAGAAGTTCCTAGCCGAGTGGGAGTTGAAGGAAAAGGTAAGGTGCAATCTTGTTTTTCATATGTTATGCATGGTTGTGGACGTGTGATAATGTGTTGAGATGAATGAAATTCATGAAATATATATGTGTGGGGTAGTGGCCGAATAGAAGTAGTGTTGAGAAGGTGTGATGAATTGATTTTATTTTGGTAGTTTGATTGTTGTGTTGTGAAATCCATAATGTAAAATGAATGAAAAACCATGAATATAATATGTTGGAATGGTAGTTGTATGGAGTAGTGTTGGCCGTGTATGTGGGTTGTGTTGTGTGAGAGGATTGAATTAATTTTATGTAGTATGTTGGTTGTTGTAATGTATAGAAAAGATGGAAAATTCACGAAGACATGTATGTTGATGTTGTGGCCGAATGATGGAGGGTTGACACATTATTGAATTGATTCTAGTTAATATTTTAGTTGTCGTTATTATGAATTCCATAATGTCAAATGAATATGAAAATGTTGATTGAGTTGTTGGGAGATTGTGTGAATGGAATGATAAAGTGTTGCTAGAATAATCATTGGTATTGTTGTTGGTTTGGCCATAGTTGTATTCCCGGATTGTTTTGTTGATTAAAATTGGCCAAGTCGAACTTGGTGGGATGGTGTATTTACGGGGGAAGTGCTGCCAAAATTTCGGTAGCCAAGTGTCGTTTTAAGAATCTAATTCTAAATGCACTAATCAAGGTTTGGTAAACATGACCAAATTGTAGATTTTGGCAAGATTTGCAACTTGGATTTGGAGTAGCGAAGGAGCGGTGGTCAAGAGGTATGTAAGACTTCACTTTCCTTCTTTGGCATGTCTTAGACACGATAGGCTTCGAATACGTGCCTCGGGGACGATTCCTTTCCTAGAAATCCGAGATTGAAATCGGTTACTATTATTCATTCGGTAGAATTGAAGCAAATGTTCACGAAAAGTGGAAAGAAGTGCCTAAATATCTAGAACTCGCACAAGTAGGACTCGACTACCCTAAAACTCTCATGAGTAATGTCATGAAACGTATTATACGTAAATTGTGTACGCCGCCTCATTTGACCGAGGTAGGCCCACTATTCCCGAATTCCCTCTTATTGTCCCATTAGGCTTGATTCCGTACTATAGCTGATGGAAGTTCATGGTTATCATTCCGACTACCAAACAATAGCTGTGTTGACTAAACCCTTGACCCCAAGGTATGATTTTCCTTCCTAAAAGTTTACAAGTGTTTCCCAAAATATCCCTTTTTCTTCAAAAACCAAGTTTTACAATGTTGAAAGTCTTAATGACAAAAACGACGACTACGGTTCTTTGATGATAATGATGAGGCCAGATATGAGAAGAAGTATATGATGAATATGTCGAGAATATGTCCTTACTACGAATATGACGATATGAAATGTTAAGTTATTTTTGAATAATGACTACTTTCAAAGGTTTTAAGGTAAACGAAATGATGCCTTATGCTCCTGTCCTATGATTTCTCATGATGTCACTCCATTGATAGTCTCGCCCTATTACTAGTTCTTTCGGGGTGAGATAAAGCGCCCATGATTATTTCATAATACAATCGGAGGTTTCCGACCTTATGTCACTCCGATAGTTACGATTCTCCTTGCAACCACAAAGGCTCTCATTCTCTTGTACATAGCTCTCATGACATGATATATGTATAAGTATATGTATATGTATATATTGTATATGTATATGGGGAAGATGGGGAAAAAGGGCCGGGCGCTATAGACGCCACAGACTGCGATCGATTGGAGAATGATATGATACCGTCCCGGACGCGGGATGCCGCGGACGCGGGATACGTGGTTAAATGGATCGGAGCCGACGCCTCGGCAATAAGACATGTTCTATTTTCTATATATATGAAATAAAAGTGTTTTCAAAGAAAGCTGAAGTACAAGGTATATGGATCGGTCGAACGTTCCGCGTGAATGGTATGGATCGGGGCGCACGTTCCGCGGGAATTCTATGCAAATGCGTATTGGACATCGGCCGAGTGACGTTCCGCACTAAGCATGGCATCCGCCCCCGTGGCACTCATATGCACTGTGATACGCCTTTACATGATATGATTCCTATGTACAAATTAATTTGTCTACCTTCACACATGATATGCCCTATATGTACGGACTAAGAGTCTACTCCCTCATACGTGATATGTCTCATATGTACAAAGACATGCTCTACATTTCCATATTGTTGTTGCACATGACTATGTCTCTTCCTATGTTACCATCCATGTTTTACATACTCAAGACATTGCTCGATCGACCCCTCTTCTGGGTCGCGTTTCGTGCCGCGGCAGTACACCCGTACGGATAGAAATCGGGGACGGTAAGATATTCCAAAGGCAAAGTTGGCAAACTCCATTTGTTGATGAGTATTCGGAGTGGTGTGCGCCGAGTGAGGACGATTTTGTCAAGAAATGCGGGAGATGATGTCTTGTTCGAGAGTTAGAGACTTTGGGAGGACACGTAGTGGGTACCGTGTCGGTTAAATGTGTGTTTGTGGGCTTCATAGGCCAATGTGTCGTTTGTATTATGATATAAGTTTTATACGATTCTTACAAATTCAATTAAAAAAAAAAAAAAAAAAATGCTCGGAAAGCCACAGAAAGAATATTTTAGTAAGTTTTGTCATGTGTATTTGACTTGGAGGAAATTTTTTTTTTTATATATGGTACGAGTCAGTGGGTTCGCTGATCCAGGCTTTCTTTGGAATCGGGTGCCCATCACACCCTAGTGAGATCGGGGTGTGACAAAAAGTATCCAAATTAATTTATTTTTAATTCATAATATATGAGCAATGAAGCTTAATGAATTTCATGTATTTTGAATATTAAAATATTATTTGATATATCAATATATTGATTTAGTTAAAAATGTAAACTTAATTACCATTCTTGTGAAACTAAATTTATGTTAAACTACTTTCAAACACCTTCTTCAGATTGTGGTATGAGAATAAGTAATTTTGTAACTGCGAATTTAAGGATAGTTGATCTATTTAGAGTTTAATGTTGTAAAAATTATATAATTTCGTGTAAGTTGTAACTGATTAGTTAATTTTCCATCCTACATATTATTATCATTGGGTTTGTGCTGGCACGGGTATCAAGTACCTAGTGTCTCTCTCTAGAGAGAGAGAGAGAGAGAGAAAAAGTATATGGTGTTTGGTATTAGGGCATCCCTCAGAGCTTGAGGTGCTCAATTTACATATTTTTCTCTTCTTCAATCTCTAACTCATTTTTTAACAATCTCCTCCATCTCGGCGAGTTAGAGCATGAAAAAAGTTCCACTCCGTGAGACAAGTAGAATTTCTCTTAAGTTATCAAAAAAATTAATTTGCAAGTCCTTATTTTAGAAATTTTCCTTCTGAAAGAGGAGAAATGAAATGTCCATATTGATTTCTTGTTTAGCCTGCTTAGGTAGCAGATTATAATGGTTCAGATGAAATCTCTCTTCGATTTAGACCCCGGTTAGTTAATGTGTCTACCACCTTGTTGGCTTCTCTAAAACATAGTTGAATATGTTATTGTGGCCACCTGACTCTAAATGTTTTCTATGACTTCCTATAGATTTCAAGAACTTCAGGGAGTTTCATCTGCTAAATAATCTAACAATTAAACAACCACCATTTTTTTTTAATCTAGAAACATTATTTAAGAATCAGATATAAATGATGACATTCAAGTATAGAAGTTTTCTTTTGTACATCTCTAGAGCTAGAGCATGAAAAAAGTTCCACTCCATGAGACGAGTAGAATTTCTCTCAAATTATCAAAAAAATTAAGCGGCAGGTCCTTATTTAATAAATTTTCCATCTGAAAGAGGAGAAATGAAATCTGTCCATATTGATTTCTCTTTTACCTGCTTAGATAGCAAATTATAGTCGTTCAAATGAACAATCTCTCTTTGATTTAGACGCTAGTTAGTTAATGTGCCTGCCACCTTGTTGGCTTCTCTGAAATGTTGTTGAATATGTTATTGTGGCCACTTGACTCTGAATGTTTTCCGTGACTTCCTATAGATTTCAAGAACTTCAGGGAGTTTCGTCTGCTAAAGAATCTAACAATTAAACAACCACCATTTTTTTTTTAATCGAGAAACATTATTTAAGAATCAGATACAAATGATTACATTCAAGTAAAGAAGTTTTCTTTTGTACTCTCGATCATATGTTCATGACGTAAATGAAGAAAAAAATACTATCAAAACACTCATTACAATTCCTTTAAGATGTCATTTGTCTATCGGTTAGTCTATTTATTTGCATATTGAGAAAACTAGACTTTGATGTTACATGTTGCCGCTGCGGTTCTCATAATCTTGAACGAAAGACTATCAGTGCCGAAGAACCTCGATCTTGGATTAGAGTGACCATTCTTGAATCTCTAATTTCTTTTATCGGTTCATTGAATGGGACATACAATCAAATTATTTGAATAATGCAGAACAGAGACGTCATAATTACACTTAATGTGGTGTCCATTGCGACAAAGTATTTGAGAAGAGCAACTATAGCAATGGCGGACAACACTATAAAGCAAGAATGGATGTCAATAGAGTAATGATGGGATTATTACATCTGACAAAGAATAGCACAACAACGATGAATATACGTATCTCTTCAACCAGTTCAGAGAAGGAAATCATGTTTTTTTTTTTTTTGAAGAGATTGTTCTGTAAACTAATGGGATTTTTTAGTTCGATTATGATTTATAGACATCGATTGTTCCGGTCCATGCTATTTTCATTCTTTTGATTCACATGATATAGTCTTGGTAAACTCTCTCTGATGACAAAAGATATGTTGGATGAAGCAGCCTATTGTCATAGCACTCCCAGATTGAGATAAAATTGATTTCATTGATGCTCTTTCTCCAAAATCAAAATCTACCCCTCTCCCACAGTACAAGGGTTGGAGTTGTTGTAATAATGTTGTTCAATTCTCTCTAAAAAATATCGCTAAATCTGTGCTCTATTCTAAAATAGCAACAGTGATACTAAAGAGTCAAAGGTCAAGTTTGAATAGTGTAATGAGACACAAACTATATATAATATAAAGCTAGGCATAGACAAGGTGATGTGACACCTCTCTATGGCCTAGAAAACTATTTATCTTTTTTCTCATTTTTTTGACCTTTTCCCTATTTTTCTCATTTATATTCTATGTAAAAAAAACTCAAAAACACTCATTTAACTCTCTTAAATCTTAATTATGTTAAATGTTCTTAAGTTATTTCTTCCAAAGCCAAATGAAATGTAACGTTCTCCCCTATTTAGTTCATCATAAAAAAAATCAATAATGAAGGAACATTATTGTGAGCATGTAACGTCATTACTTTTACTTCTATCAGAATTTAATTCACCTTAATTATCAACAAATTATTGTGTATGATGGAGAACTTAAAAGACATTTAGTCAGCAACTATATAATGTATAAATCTGTTCAAGCTTATTTTACTTCAAATCCTTGTCAGGCATTTAGCCAATTTTTTTTTTTTGTTGTACTTCGAACTTTTCTTCAGGAAAGCAGGCGACATATGAAATGGAGAGGATATGTGAGCTATGAAAATTTATAACATCTTATGGCCTTCCTCTATATGCACTGTATAAGTTCATATCAATTGAGATTTTATTCGGGCTACAAAGCACTTATTCTTGAATAAGACACTTTTTTTTACATGAAATTCTGCTTGATAAATGTCGAATCTTGCACGAGGTAGCGTGTTTAAGTTAATGTATTTCATTCGTTTTTGTAATTTCAATTTATATCGTGAAAAAGATTGAAGTAGATGTTGCAAAAGCACATTCGACGGATGACAAAGGGCCGTCAAAGATTTCAGACTTCAGTGAATTTACTTACGTCAAATGGAATTTCAATAAGGTATTTGATATTTATATATCTATAGATTTTATATATCGAATCATATCGAGATTATTTTATTATCCAAGATAGTTCAATTTGAAGCTATAGGTTGGTGCACCTATTTTATTTCTTATATATCGGGCTTTTTAGATTAAAGGTAAATACAACAAAAATGATATCATACATATTTTGAGATATATATATCAAGAAAGCATAAAAGTAACAAACGAGAAATTTGGTCCAATTGGATAAACACCATTTAGAGATATGAAAAAATGTTTGTAGAACGTATAATTTAAGACTTAAAAGTTGCTTCAGTTGAATACGAGACTTAAAGTTGCTTCTCTACACGTGGCTTTTTGAGGAAAGAATACAGTTGAGAAGAAGTATCATACTCAGATTCTCCAAGAACCATATTTGTCTAACCATCCAATATATCCGATTGTTGACATAGTAGGCATGGATCCGCTTTATCCATAAACTTAATTTTTGGTGATACAGTATTGTCGTTCTCCTTCGTTGCAGAAAGGTTTTTTTTTGTTTGTTTTTTTGTTTTTTTGGTTATATATATATCGTGCTTAAGAAAGCATAAAAGTAACAAACGAGCAATTATATAAGAGTGATAAAAAAAATTATGCCATAAAGATTAAAAAAAATGATTCTTTTAACATCTAATAAAAAGTAATAGCTATAGTGGAAGAGGAAAAGCTCGATAGTTATATTTAGAATCTTGGGCTTTTTAGATTAAGGTAAATACAACAAAAATGATATTGTTCACAGATACTAGGAATATTTATAATTATTAACAGTAAATAATATTCTTATATAATAAATAACTATTACCGTGGAAGAGAAAAAGTTAATTACACTCTATATGTAAATTAGAGCCAAAACGAGTTGGTTACTTGGTTTTGACAACCAGGCTCTTGATTTTTAAAACCAACTTGCTTTGTTTTAAACTTAACATGTCCACAAGTACTTATTTTCCAAAACCATTTCAAGTTTTAACAGATAAGTACGCCACTTTTCTCATTCTATGTAAAATTCTATTTGGTTGTATTTTGATTACTAAATTAATATTACACTTGATCTTGTGTGTGAAGTGTGCACTCACATTTTAAGCTTTTAACTTTAATAATTTGTGATTTTTTTTTATCCCTTCTGTAGATTTTGACTACATTTATAAAAGAGAAGTAGATGATATTGTAAATTCATATATGTTTTTCATAACCGAGCGAAGCGCGGACAAATTCACTTGTTATATTTGATAATAGGAAATAATGATTGCGAGAATGAGATAGAAGAGTTGAGAGAATGCGAAATCAAGAACTTTTTATTGATCAACTAATTTGCATGTATTAACTTATTTCAAAAGAGTAGATGATCTTGTAAATTCATATATATTTTTCATAACCGAGCGAAGCGCAGATAAATTCACTAGTTATATTTGATAATAGGAAATAATGAATTGCCAGAATGAGATAGAAGAGTTGAGAGAATGCGAAATTAAGAACTATTTGAAAGAACTTTTTATTGATCAACTAATTTTCATGTATTAACTTATTTCAAAAGTTTTGTCCGATTTAGAGATAAACTCTAAATCACTCTTCTTTATATCAACAAGAACCAAGTATTCATTTGAAATTCAAGTCATCGTAGTTGCCCCGTCGAACTATTCCTGATAATTTATAATATTATAAAAAATTATTTCACATCAGGTTTATGTAGCTCAAACTCCAACTCATCATGTCAGTTATTGCCAACTCTTTTAATATGTTTTCATATTTTTTAGCTTTATCAATTAATGATTTATACATTGAATGATTTGTTAATTAACTAACAAGAAGAAATATAAATGCATGTGGTACCGATGAAAATTTCACGCATATAAGTATAACCATATAATTTCAATATTCACTAACTTCAAATTTCCCTCTCTCCTTAGTTCCTGAAATCTATTAAAAAGATAATGTACTTATATGAGAAAATTACATAAAATAAAAACTAAAAAAAAATATACAAAGAAATGGGTGTAAGTTGTTGTGCTGAGAGAACAACCAATTTGTTCTCGAATGATTTTTTAAAATATCTCTTTTATAGTACTAACTACTACTCCCTCCTGCCTCTGCTCCAATTTATTTGTCATGTTTATTTTTCACGTTCTTAAGAAAATATCAGCTAAAAAGGTAATTTGATTAAATTATCTTTATTTACTCTTTGATTTCAATTTATAATATATAAGTAAGGGTAAAGGTGGAAATAAATAATTAATTATATCTTGATTCTTAAAATGACAATTATTTGAATCAGCTATTTTTAGTAAGTACGACAACTAAAATGAATCACAAGGAGTTCTAATATATTTATCGAAAAACACCATAAAATTTGTTATCATGTCTTTGATATAAATATTGCGTGGATAAAATAAGAGAGCCATATATAGGTAGAAATCTTAGTAGTTGAATTGATTAATTACTGAACTTTCACGTTATTGGTGAAGATTCAAATATTCACGTTGTAATCTCCTCCCCGTTCACCTTTCCCTACCCCATGTAATAATTTTTTTTTAAAAGAGTGGCGATATATATATATATATATAGAAAATAATTTGAGGAAGAAAACCTTACCCGAAGCCTTATCAATAATCACACATTTGTATATCCTTTCATTCCCCTTACCTTTGATTTCAGTTCCCTCTCAGCCACTCGCTCCTTTTTTTTTTCCCTTTCACTCCTATCTTTGTCTCTCTCTCTCTCTCTTCCATACTGCATAGCACAAACTAACACAAGCTAACTGTGTTAGAACAAGGTCACTACCTCATAAAGGTAACAGCTTTTTGAGCTCCCTGTTAATAAATACTAGAAATTCTATATGGGGTTCTTTTGTTGATTTCACAAAGATTAAGTTTTTACCAGTTTTTTTTTTGGCTTTTGTTGTCATAATTCTTGTTATTGAATTGAATTTCATTGTATACTCAGGTTCTTGATTTAGTTGCTGCATTGTTAGGTAGTCCATGGTAAGAGGTCATAAAGGTAACAACTTTTTCAGCTCCCATGCTATAAATACTAGAAATTCCATATGGGGTTCTTTTCTTGATTTCAAAAAGATTGATTTTTTACCAGTTTGTTTGCTTTAGTTCTCATAATTCTGCTTATTGTATTGAATTTCATTGTATACCCAGGTTCTTGATTTTTGAAATTTGGAGAAGAATTTTGGGGATTGAGTTTTTTTAGTTGGTGCATTGTTAGGTAATCCATGGTTGGGATTTAAGATAAGTGTAAAGAGAAATGAGTAGTATGGCTTCCCTAGTGAGTTTGGGGAGTGTTTGTGGATGTTCTTCTGGCCAGTTTGAAGGTTCATTCTCACTAGTTAGGAGGGTTTCTTTTTCCAACAACTTTAGAAGCTTAAATAGAATTTTGGTTGGGAAAAGATGGCGTCATGTTTCTGTTTGTAGATATTCGGTCACCACGGACTTCATTGCTGATCAGGGGGCATCAGTTTCCCTTGATTCATCATCCAGTAGTAATAAGGAGGATTTACTTAAGCCGGCCCCGAAACCACAGTTAAAACCTGGACCTAAACCTGGCCCTGCTTTAGGGAATGGACCAGTCCTTAGCTCTGATTCTGATGACGAAAAAAGAAAAAATCCTAATGAAGAAGAGAGAAGCAAGGTCATTGAGTCACTTGGAGAGGCATTAGAGAAAGTGGAGAAGCTAGAAACTAACAGAAAAGCAAATGTGTCGTCGGTTAACAAGTCGTCTGCCAATGCACAGTACAAAAGAAATACTAAGCCAGTTGATTCTGATGATTCTTCCAAGAAGTCCAAAACTTTGAAGAGTGTCTGGAAAAAAGGAAATCCGGTTGCTGCCGTACAAAAAGTTGTAAAACCACCCCCTAAACAGGAACCGATAAGGCAGAATGAATCTCAAACTGTTGCTCCTCTAAGACCCCCTCAACTACCCCAGAAGGTTCAACCACAGTTACAAGCAAGACCGTCTGTAGCTCCTCCTCCTCCTGTTGTAAAGAAACCGGTGATATTGAAGGATGTTGGTGCTGCAGCGAGGGCACCACCCGCGTCCCCACCTGCTGATGCAATTGAATCAGCTGGAAAGACCAAAGAACGTAAGACAATATTGGTCGACAAATTTGCATCCAAGAAACCAGCTGTTGATTCTATGATTGCTCAAGCTGTTTTAGCCCCTCCGAAACCCGGAAAGGGCCCTGGGCCTCCTGGTAGATTCAGGGAGGATTTCCGTAGAAAGAGTGGTGCACCTGCAGGACAACGAAGGCGTAAGGTTGATGATGGGATTCAAGACGAGGAAGCATCAGAGTTTGATATTCCTGGTTCAGCACGGAAGGGAAGAAAGTGGACCAAGGCAAGCCGCAAGGCAGCCCGACTTAGGGCTGCTAAAGAGTCTGCACCTATCAAAGTAGAAATTCTAGAGGTTGGTGAAGAAGGCATGCCGACTGAGGAGTTGGCTTACAACTTAGCTACTAGTGAAGGTGAAATCCTTGGTCTTCTATACTCAAAAGGAATCAAGCCTGATGGTGTGCAAACTCTTAGCAATGACATGGTGAAGATGGTTTGTAAAGAATATGAAGTGGAAGTTATTGATGCTGCCTTTGTTAAAGTGGAAGAGATGGCAAGAAAGAAGGAAATTTTCGATGAAGAAGACTTAGACAAACTAGAAGATAGACCTCCCGTCATAACTATAATGGGTCATGTTGATCATGGAAAGGTGACCAATAAAACTTCATAGTCTATACTTGTTATGCACATATTTACGATTAAATGTTGCATACAAAGCTCTAGCTGACATGTGTTTCTCGGTTGTTTGTTGACAGACTACTCTCTTGGACCATATACGCAAGACCAAGGTAGATTGAAAGCTCCTTTTTACTATTGTCCTATACGTGGCGCAACCAAGATTTTCTCTAAGGGGATTTTAAATATAAAGAAGCAAACACAATAAAAAGCCAAGGGGATTCAACATCTACTATATATACATAAAATATAATTTGACCTTATATATACAGTTGTAAATTTTCAACGAACCTCCTTGCGGTACCCTAGCTCCGCACATGGTCTTATAATGAAGTTTGTAATTTGCTTATGGTATGGTTATTGTCTGATATCACTGTAACTTTAGTTGGAAACTGAATCCTAACTAGTAGATATGTGTAGGTGGCGGCATCTGAAGCTGGTGGAATTACCCAAGGAATTGGGGCATATAAGGTGCAAGTGCCTATAGACTCCAAGCCCCAGATATGTGTTTTTCTTGATACACCTGGACACGAGGTACTCAATACAGTTTAAATGCTTAAATTTACCAGAAGTCAACTACATCTGATCTCTACGATAAAAGCTACTCTATAATGTTAAGCAGCAACCTTTTTCAAATTTTAACTCAGCTATATGGTTTCTAATTTTTCTCATAGGCTTTTGGGGCAATGAGAGCTCGTGGAGCAAGAGTAACAGACATTGCTATCATTGTAGTAGCTGCTGATGACGGAATTCGGCCTCAGACAAATGAGGCTATAGCACATGCCAAGGCAGCCGGAGTTCCAATTGTGATTGCCATAAATAAGGTCTTATTCACGTAGATGTGCTTAGTCTCTTTTTCTCTTACTCTTTGTTTTAAAATCGTACCAATTGATTCTTGTCTCTATCTGATTTTAGGTTGATAAGGATGGAGCAAATCCTGATCGAGTCATGCAAGAACTTTCCTCCATGGGTTTGATGCCGGAAGATTGGGGCGGTGACGTTCCAATGGTTAAGGTAGTCAAACTGCAAACTATGCGGAAGCACCTTTTTGCTTATATCAGCATTCATCAATTTTTATTTGATTGAACAGATCAGTGCTCTTAAAGGAGAGAATATTGATGATTTGCTAGAAACGGTCATGCTTGTTGCGGAGGTAAGATGATGTTGTGACTGTCTGTTTTTGTTGATGCTTTACTAGGTTGTTTTTGCCGTACTCTTTGAAATCCCATCTTATATGTCTCGACTGCCTGATGGTGTCAAGAAATGTTAACACAAATACCATTTTGTGCTTGCAAATTCTGCGTACTTGTCCTATCACTACCTCCATCTATTTTATGTGTCTTAGTTTGACTGAATACACAGTTTAATAACGTAAACAAGACTTTTGAATTTAAGGTGTGTATAACATTACAAAAATACCTGTTAAATATTGTGGTCTTAAACATGTCATGTCATTCCTAGAAGAAGTATCATTAAGGGTAAAATTGAAATGTTGGAATTAAAAACTTACTACATATAAAAAGGTGGCCTTCATTTCGAAACAGACTAGAAAAGAAGGTCATAATATAAACTAGTTTTCTGAATATTGTCGTCCATTTTCTGATCTCTCTGCCATACTTTTGTTGAAAACCTTATCATCGGAAGAGAAAAAGAATAAGAACATGATATGCAAGAGTTATAGGTCTTATCTAATGTCTTTTTTTCTCTGCTGTAGTTGCAAGAGTTGAAGGCTAATCCTGAAAGAAATGCCAAGGGGACTGTGATTGAGGCAGGTCTCGATAAATCTAAAGGACCGATAGCAACGTTCATTGTGCAGAAGGGTACATTGAAAGGAGGAGATGTAGTAGTTTGTGGTGAAGCTTATGGAAAGGTTAGCAAATAAGCACTTAAAAAGAATTTGGAAAGTGCTTTTATTTAATTCACTGTCCGGTTTTCCTTCTACGATTGATACTAAGGGTTAAAAAGAAGTTGTTTTTTGGCTTATAAGAAATTCATAGTCTAGTTCTACCTATGTATTCAACAGTGAGTATGTTGCTTAATTTGATCACTTTCTAGAATTTTCCTGTTTGAAGTAATACGTGTTTTACATATTTCAAGGTGCGGGCTCTGTTTGATGATAAGGGAAAGCGTGTTGATGAAGCCGGACCCTCCATACCTGTGCAGGTATGCTTCTTTTTATTTTATCTTCTTTTCTTCCCATTTACTCATAGCCACTTGTGTGTCTTAAATCATGGTGAAATTCTTGACTGAACACAATATCTCTGACTAGCTTTTAGTGGTTAATCTGTCTGTGTTTCCCAACATTAATAACATTAGTTACCTTATCAGGACCAAAAAAAGAGCACTTGCTCTGTCTTTTTATGTGTATATCTTGTATGTGTGCGTGCATGAATTCTCACCATGAATAGTCAATACACAGGTGATTGGACTGAACAATGTTCCATTTGCTGGTGATGAGTTTGAGGTTGTTGGGTCCCTTGATGTTGCTCGTGAAAAGGCCGAAGAACGAGCCGAGTCCTTGCGGAGTGAGCGTTTATCAGCAAAGGCCGGAGATGGGAAAATTACTCTCTCTTCTTTTGCTTCTGCTGTTTCAGGAGGAACTGGTCTAGACTTGCACCAACTAAATATTATTCTGAAAGTTGATCTTCAGGTATGTATATATTTGTTTCTCTATAAAACGCTGTAAAGCTTTATCAAGAAATCTGTTTGCTACTCTAGAGAGATATGCTGTAGATAAGGTTGCACGTATGGTTCTGGGTATTTCAAGAATTTACGTGAATGAATACTATTATGAAATTCTCAGCTCAGTTAACTTTCTGGAGGTCTTCAACTAATAAAGTTATATCATGAATAAGAGTCTAATTGCTGAGGTGCTCTAAATTTCATCTCTGTTTTTTTACGTTGCTGTAACACCTCAACAACAACAACAACAACATACCCAGTGTAATCCCACAAGTGGGGTCTGGGGAGGGTAGGATGTATGCAGACCTTACCTCTACCTTTTGGGGATAGAGAGGCAGTTTCCGGTGGACCCTCGGCTCAAAAGAAACGTAGTCAATGCAGGATTGCAAGAAAAATAAGACTTGCTGGAACACCTCAAAAGATAATAATGGAATTTTATTTTTCTTGTTGTGGGATGCATTTCTTTAGCAGTTTAAATGCATACATTTAGCTTCCGGTGGTGCATTTGTAGCTGGACGAATTTTTGATTGGTAGACAGCTTTACTGTTTAATCTTTAGCAGTTAACTTTTTGTTGCGTTTTAATCCTGAATAAGACCTCAGCTTATTTTATTTTTTTTTTTAAAAAAAAACTAAACTATATCTTTCCCTTTTTTGTTTCCACAAACATCAATTAACAGTTCTGTGAAATATTTTTGGGAATGCTATACCTGTATCCTGTCAATAAGAAATGTATAATACGTTTGATGATCATTCATTAAGATGAGATTGCTTGCTACCGACTAACTACAATCCCTAAATCCTCTATAGGGATCCATTGAGGCGGTCAGACAAGCTCTTCAGGTTCTTCCACAGGATAATGTCACTTTGAAGTTCCTAATGCAAGCTACCGGTGATATTAGCGCCAGTGATGTTGATCTTGCTGTAGCAAGTAAAGCTATTATTTTTGGCTTTAATGTTAAAACTCCGGGTTCTGTCAAGAGCTATGCAGACAATAAAGGTGTTGAGATCCGACTGTACAAAGTTATCTATGATCTTATTGACGATGTGCGAAAAGCAATGGAGGGACTTCTGGAATCCGTTGAGGTAAACATTCGTAATATGTCCGTCATGTGTCTTTTCAGTACCTCCCGGTAAGAAATGTGACATTTTGTGAGGGCATCGGGATTTGGGCGGGTCAAATTTTTGCAGATCAGTCACTTTCACAGTCACAGAGTTTAATATCATAACTTTAATTGATTGACATTTGGATAAATATTTGCTTTCTACTGGAAAAAAAAGCTCGAGAACCTATTATTGTGATATCTTCATCACATGGTGTTAAATTTTCTTTCTGTTTCTTTCCGAAATTTCCTGAGGATCGAGGGGAAGGGGTGAATTGTAGATTGCAGTAACTTGTAGAGTTTCAAGGGTTTAATCTCATGACTTCACTTGAGTTTAAAAATGTTTAAATAATTGGAGTTTTTGATGGAAAAGGAACATAGTTACCAAGCCTTTTTGTGGCAAAATGTCATTCTTTTTTTCTTTTTTTCTTTTTCGTGGTAAAATGTTGTCATGTTTTAAACAATGAAAAAAAATGTTTTCATGCTTTCTATTGGATCCTACATACTTGAAAATCACGGGATTCCCTTTGTATATTTTGCCAGGAACAAGTGCCAATTGGTTCAGCAGAAGTACGTGCTGTGTTCAGCAGTGGTAGTGGCCGTGTTGCTGGATGCATGGTAACAGAGGGAAAAGTAGTGGAAGACTGTGGTGTTCGTGTCCTTAGAAAAGGCAAAGAAATTCATGTTGGTGTGCTCGAATCTTTAAGACGGGTGAAGGAAGCTGTGAAAGAGGTATACAAACAAACACTTTCCTTCTTTAGATAATGTAGGGAAAAGGAATACTATACCTCCAGTTATTCTATATCAAAAAGAAACAGAAATTGAAAAGACGTAAAAGAAATACCTCCAGTTATTCTATATCAAAAAGAAACAGAAATTGAAAAGAAGTAAAAGAAAAAAGGAAAAATGTTTATTGTGTGCTCTTAAATTTTAAGCAACTTATTTTGTGTTAATTAAGGCAATAATGAAAGGTGAACATGCTAACACTTTCTGCTGACTTTAAGGGTTAGCTGGAATGGGACTGGCCGACAATTGGATCTTGTGGATTTTTAGCATTTATCCAAGTCCTGATATTTTGGCCTCCCTCCGTCCCATTTTAGCTGTCGTTTTAGCTCAAAAAATTAGTCCCAAAATAATTGTCACTTTAGAATTCAAGACTAAAGTTGACAATTGTTTCCAACTATACCCTTAACATTAAAGAAGCATGCACAATATTTAAGAGGAAAAATCAGTCTACCTTTATTAAATAGGGGTAACTTAGTAAACTATACCTTGTATTTAGGGAGTATTCAGTTGTTTTTCACTAAGATGCTCCAGCAGTAATATTACTGAATACAAAAGCATTTCCCCATCTATCAGCTAAAATATTCACCTCGAATATGAAAAAGCTCGTGGCATTTTGTATACTTCCAAGTTCCAATTGAATCATAAAAACCTCTGCAACTGGACAGATCTTTTATCTGGTCCTCTTCTTTCCACCTTTTACCTTTTTTTTTTGTTTTTTTTTTTGGCGTTCCATTTCCATCCTTCTGCAACCTCTTTTCATGGTGCAGATAGCAACTGCAGTTTATAGAATTATTTTTTGGTCGAGGTTTACTTGAAGCTGAGAAGAATCCTGTAGTGGCAATTTGATATTCTGAACGTTTTAAAGTGTAGTTAGGTCATCGTTTCTTTTCTTTGACTAAAAATAGAAAGTTACTGGTGGAAGTGGCAGTGAGACTCGCTCTAACTGCTTTATTAATGATTAATTTTAGTGTTAGCTGCTTAATCAACTTGGAGTTCATTTGATTATGCATTAGACGTAAAGGATTCTGCATCTGGAGTTACTTCCCTTTGTGTACGATGCAGTTATTCCAGGAAAATAGGTCTTTCTCCCTTGAGATTAGGTGTAATTACGCCCCTGTAATTATGCATCTACTTGATGCTTTTTTAATGAAACATCTTACTTCATCAAAAAAAAAAAATTCTTGGTTAAGAAGGATCAATAAAATTGAACATCTTGAAACCGGAATCCTGACCTTCTATTTCGTCTAAATGCCATAGTGTCATTGAAATTCAGGCTGCGTATATATGTTTACACAAGTAGCCTAAGGCCAAAAGACTGTTTGGTCGATTGTCATGATATATTACCATTTGCGTTTTTGGCAGGTTAATGCCGGACTGGAGTGTGGAATTGGTGTTGAGGATTTTGATGACTTTGAGGAGGGTGATATTCTGGAGGCTTTTAACTCTGTTCAGAAAAGACGAACACTCGAGGAGGCCTCAGCCTCAATGTCAGCAGCACTTGAAGTAGTGGGGAGAGACCTACAAGGAAACCAGAGGTGAAAATAGCCTTATAACTTTTTGCGTGCCAGTTTTCCGGGCCCCTCTCCTCATGCATCAGTTTAATCAATTGCTAGAGGAGTGACGATGATCAGCACATCACGTGAGTAAAAACTTGTCAAACATACTTGATGCTGAAGAATGTGAGCTGCAGAGAATTGGCCATTGTTGTGTGCTGTCGCAATGTGTATATAGTGATGCATATCATTTGAGTTCCTCTTTTGTAAAGGGCAACAAGTCCATCATTTGTTTGAATTGCTCAAGATGAATGATGATAACACATGTAGTCATAGTAGCATGGAGAACAGAAGTTCCAAAATTGAAAATCTTAGGATGCTCTAGGTTAGATCCGTCATCTTGTAAACTCAATATCATTCAATTGGAAATGAAATTCAGAAAGCGAAGGAACAAATAGTTCTACTGTTTCCATGACACGGTATGTGCCTTGCAGTTCAACAATGTAATCCGTTCGCTATTTACTCGTTGTCAAAGAGTGTAAATGGAATATCGCAAGGTGTAAATGGAAAATCACAAATCAAGTATATATATTTGCTAGGAAATCTCAATGGATGTCATCTACATTCAGAGGTTTCACCAAGTTTAATCCCTTTCGTTTCGTTGATTATCACTTTTTACTGATGTCTAACTTTTAAAATTTTACATAATTGGTGGAAAGCTTTTGTGGAGTGAAAGGGCAATCGCGGTGTCAAATTCTGGCACCCTTTTAAACTTATGCAGGCTTTGTTATGGGGTGGCAGTTGAGAAGTGATGGGCGTGCTATGAATAGAATTTGAGGTTAACCAGGTAATGTTCTTTGTATATGTGAGTTTAGCCTAAAACAAAAAGAAAAACAGAAGTGTTAGTTTACCCTGTTTATAGCTTAGGAAGGTTTTAACTTAGCCCTTTACTTATGGTACTTGACTATATATTCTATTCTGCTTCTGCTGTTAGTAAGTTTCCATTTCCAGTTATGGCACACTGTAAGTGGCAATTAGCAAATAATCGTTATAGTTTTACCGTTAATTGGAGGAAGAGTGTTCATTGCAGATTAACTTCACTTCTTCTGCTAAGTTACAAATCACGATGCCTGAAAAGTTGCTCAAGTTTTACCGTTTTCGTTCGTTTTTGTCAACCCCATTACTTTCTTCTTTCTTACATTATTTATCTGTTTGGGTCAATATTTTACCCTCCTTGTTGCAGAACATAAAAAGTTTTTCCTTTTATTCATCATTAGATAACAAAATTAAAGTTCTTTTTTTACATAGAAGCTGATCAGCTCATTCACCCCTGTTGAAATTTTGTGGTGAAGGTAGGTGGGTGTGTGCGCGCTTTTGGGCGGGGGGGGGGGGGTTTACCAAGCTTCTTAAAACTGAACTCATCACTGCCAGTAAAATATAGGCTGTGAATGGTCCAGCTCACAACTGGGAAAGATGGAAAAGGACAAAAAAAGAAAAAAAAAAAAAGGAACATCTTGCTACTTTCGCACGAAAACAGCTCCTAGTTTATTACTATCCCAATTGAGAATTCTCCGCCTGAACATGCACTTTATTGAGGTTCTACAACTGGTACTTCCTGATACTATATTTGAACCTTTTGATATGCAACTGAACAGGTTCTTGCTAATAGTAAAAAAGGAGGGTTAAACGCACCGCCTGATCTTATTTTACCGGAGGGGTATGAATTAGCTCCTCGCATTCCTTTGAGACGCTTATTATAGGCATTGACAAGGCCATAGACATTATGCGGAGAGCGAACTTTCTTGGTATCTCTCTTGTTCCTTCTTTTTATCTACAAAGGATGAAAGAGTAGTTGATAAATAAGCTTCTTCCTCTTTAATGGTGTCCAAACTTTTTCTTGGTGGACTCTTCACCACAAGGATAAACTTTGGGGGCGCAACTTCTGTTGAGTACCTCATTTTAGGAGCCTTAGCAATTGTTACAGCTTCTTGTCCAAAAACCAGAGAGAAATAGGAGAAAGAAATAAGTAGAAATCTTGATAGGTGAATTGCTTGAAAAATCCGAAGTGTAGTGAATATATAGGAATGCATGTCCTTGTATCGTGTCTAATACGTTGTTGCTTTAAACCAAATCATCAACTTGTACAGCCGCCCTCCTTTGTGTATTAATTGCAGGAAATGTCTAGAGTACTTCAGTATGGGAATAGACAAGATATTGAAGACCTTATAATGGGCGTACGTGCCTCATAAATATTGTATTTCGGAAGGGGTCAAGATTTTCTCTTTCACATTTAAGAGTTGGGGTCATTTGGTATGCGGACTAAATTATCCCGGGATTATAATCTTGAGACTAATTTATCCCATCTAGGAGATGTGATACAATAATCCCAAGGTTAATGGGATAAGATGGGATGTCCTATCTTTAAGTTTGGGTTTCATTTTATACTTGGTTTGGTAGAAGGTATAAATTTATCTCAGGATAAATTTATACCTTCGTCAAACACAAAATTAATTCGAAGTTAGTTAGGATATCCCACCTCGCGAGTGAGTTGAGCTGAATGATTGAAGTGTGGACCATATAACACAGGTTTGATCATTGAGTAAATCACGAATAGAGATGAGTATGACTCGGATACCATGTAAATTTTTGGGTGTAACTCAACTCCAATAGTTAACTCATGATCTAAGGATTTTTTGAGATTATATAAGGAGATAGCTATACATTCCTCAACCAACACGAGACACTTAACACATCCTTCAATACCATGGCCCATTTCGTCACATCGACTAAAGAGGTAAAAGCAAAATACTCCATCTATTTCAATTTATGCTTATTACATTTTCTTTTTGTAGTAATATTTTAAAATAATATTACTTTATATATTCAGCAACTCTTAATTTCCAACATTGAGATGTGGTGGAAATCCTACCAAATCCTACCAACCTCATACTTATCAGGCGGAGGGGTCCAAAGCTTTCAATGATTTTATATCTTTCTACAGCAAGTTTTGTGTACCGTTTTGTTTTGACAACCCTCAATAAGACTAGTTGAGAATCACTTTTGGTTTAGGTCTATGTATCCAATACAGTTGCAGTTTCCGAACACCAGCAGCATGCGAATTGAATGGATGAATAGTGAATGAGTCCAAAATAATTGCAGTTTCAGTGTTAATTGAAAAAGCTAGTTATAGGTAGTAAGTTATTGGTAAATTAATTAAAATGCGTGTTTTCCGGTAAAAATGGATGTACCCAAACTACAGTTAGAGATTTATTTTAGTAGGGTTTGAAGACAAGTGAGTTGTATCCGATCCCGAAAACTCCTTTAAAAGCTAGAATTTTGAATAAATAAAGGATATATTGACGATGATAAATAAGAGTTTGAATCTACAGGATCAATATACTCGACAACAGATGATCTTTTTCACCAGACTTAGTGGAGAGAAAATATACTAGGGTTACAAGAAATTAGAAGGCGTCCACTTCCTTCCCCCTTAAGTTATCTTTATACAAGCCAACATGAGACTTTTCCACCCCAAGGCGTGGGCGATGTGACATGTCTGTGGCACCCACGTGATTATGCGCTGCGGCTCTGATCGAGATTGATTGATGTGACCCAAGTTGGTGGGAATGAAAAACAGCTGTATGGATCCTCCAATCCCCTCGGTCATCCGGGCATCCATATGCACCCGGGTATATGTTTTCGCCCCCATACAATGCGCACATGTTAAAATGCGCACAAGTTGCAACCACAACTTGATGGTCCAGCATAGCTATTTCGAAATCGTAATCCTAACATGTTATTACACGATTCTTTCCCTATGGCTAAACAACTTAACTACCTAACCCTGTATAGTGTATACATTTGGTAGTTCAGTTAATTCTTGTAATTATCAGACAGCTGACAAAAGGGAAAAGTTAAGCAGAAGTCCGTACTTCACATTACATCATATATTAGACGTTAACATTTGAACCAATTAGCTAGCACACGTTCAGGAATTCTCAAAAGTCAAGAATGATGTACTGCAGAATTTGGAACTTTTTTGCTTGGAAAAGTATGAATAGAATTGTAATTTTAAGTCGCCTATCAGAGACGTACGGTCAAACATGAAAAGCAAGTTGATTGGAATTCTTATCAAAGATCCTTAGCACCCAAAGGGTGTGACATTTTGGGCAAATAAAGTTGGTTGAGAATTATAAGTCTCCGGTTCAAATTCCAGCAGAAACAAAAATATTAAGTGATTTCTTCCCATTTGTCTTAATTTGATGGACAGAATTACCTGATACCTTTTGTTGGTGGGAGGTGACAGATATTTTGGCCAATGGAGTGAGTTCAGAATTATAAAGTCTCATGTTCAAATTCAAGCAGAGACAAAAATATTAGTTGATTTCGCAGGTGAGTTCAAATATGTCATCGAACTATCAGAAATGACTCATTTATGTCACTCGTCAATAGTTTGGCTCATTTATGCTATCACCGTTACCAAAATGACTCATTCATGCCATTTTTCATTAACTTGGGTCGGATGTTTTATTAATTTGGGATTTAAATTGGGCTAGTTTAATTAAACAACGTGGACCTCTAATTGGAGGCCACGTGTCATATCTGGTATTATAAAATCGGTGTTAATGAAAAATGGCATGAATGAGCCATTTTGGTAACGACGATGGCATAGATGGGCCATTTGGTAACGACGATGCCATAGATGAGCCATTTTGGTAATGGCGATGACATAAATGAACCAAAATATTGAAGTGGCATAAATGAGTCATTTCGGATAGTTCAATGTCATATTTT
This sequence comes from Lycium ferocissimum, assembly GCF_029784015.1. Taxonomy (NCBI): domain Eukaryota; kingdom Viridiplantae; phylum Streptophyta; class Magnoliopsida; order Solanales; family Solanaceae; genus Lycium; species Lycium ferocissimum. The sequence goes on along the minus strand of NC_081352.1, from coordinate 38,601,611 downwards.
AACTTTTTCTGAAAAAAAAAAAAAAAATCTTATCAAATATCTTTGGTTCCCACACGCCTAGAGAGTTGGTGGTAAAGACACTTTTGGGCTGAGTCATCATCTGATACAGCTTCTAAAAGTTTTTATCAATAGGGGGACCATTAAAGTCAAGTAGATTCGAATTGAACGCGTTACATCGATATTATCTTAGTAATCTTTACCCTATATATTCACCAATAAATTATGTTCTTCTCTACAACAACTCCTCAAAATTTCTCTATTCACTTCTTTGTTATCTCCTCCTCAACTTAAAGAATATTATATTATTATACTTGGCAGAAATGGCCAAGATTGCAAGAGTATTAAGATCAGTTGCTACAGAAGTTGCTCCACTAAGATTTGTACATGTAGTGAAACGTCCAATTAATAAAGTTTTAGCCACAATCAATGAAGAAGAGGCTAGTGCTTGATGCCTTGTCAACCCATGGAAAATATAGCCTTAAAGCTGCGGGTTCAATCGAACTCAATATTTTTGTTCAGTTTTTTTTGTTGTTATTTGTTTGGGAGTACGGGAGTACCTATTATAGTAGACTACATTTGTAGCCACAACTACAATCTGGCAATGGTTGCTTCTTAGCTCTATTCCACCCCATTTTTTTCTATCTGTGGTGAATGTGTGTTTGTTTTTCAAGTGACAGTAAATAACTGACACGTCAGTTGATGGAGTCCGGAGCGCAAAGGGCGTAAAAATACGCGGTATAAAAGACAACAAGTTGCCCTTTTCATTACATACCAAAACGGGTATAACGTGGATCGGTACGTTATACGTGCCATTTTTTTTTTTTTCAGTCGTAACGAACTATTTTTGAAAATCACGGCCAAAAATTAAAAAAAAAAAAAAATTAAAAGGTATAACGTGGGCCGAGCTCCACGTTACACAAGAAGATATTTGTATAACGTGGGCAGATTCGTCCACGTTATACCATTAATATATATATTTCTCCCCAACGTTTTATAAAATATTTTGTAAGACGTTGTCTATACTGTTCGTCATCTTTAAAAAAGTTTGTGTTTTAATAAAAAAATTTATTGATTTTTTTAAAGCATATAGTTAATTTCGGTGATTAACAACACCGACCGTGAAATAAATATTTTAACGCATGCAATAATTAAATATGTGTTATATATATGCGAACGTAAATAAAAAAAAATTTGGCAAATTTTTTTCTGTGCAACGATTAGTGTGTTTTTTCATATTTTGACCAACGATTAGTCGTGTGTCAAGACTCGTAAAACGTCAATATTTTATATAGAACACGATATTTTTTTGCGTACAATAATGTAGGCTCGATACATCAAGGATACGTATACGTTCGGATCGTCGTTTTAGGGGTTGAAAAGGTGCCCGAAGTATAAGGAGAAAAACTAGTTGTAAAGTGGTCAAACTTTAGATGGTCATAACTTTGCGCTCGGACGTCCGTTTTATGCTTTTTTTTTTTAACTTGCGTATTTTTTCGAGATCTATGTGGATTTTTTTGAACTTGCGTATTTTTTCGAGATCTATGCGGACAAGATTAACTAAACCTTCGCAAGATTTTAGTTTCGCTTGTTTAATATCTTCAATGGCTTGATCTTCCACAAAGACAACATTTTCAAAAAAAAATACCTTTTATCCCATTCGATTTTTGAATTTTTTTCCCAAATTTGCAACAAAACACTTTGAAATTTTGCCATACCAAACTGTTTTATTTACTTATAAGATGATGATACGCAACAGATTTCAACGTAAAAATCCGGAGGAGTAATGTAGTCTTTGTGAATGTCAATTTCATAATATTCACCACGGTTTCAATTTTTTGAAAATAAAGACACCCAACACTTGGTCTAATTTTCTCGACATATAAAGTTGACTAAAATAACCTTACAAGTCAAACACTAAGTTTTTCAAACAAAACTTACTTCGGGCACCTTTTCAACCCCTAAAATGACGATCGAACGTATACGTATCCTTGATGTATTGAGCCTCACGTTATTGTACGCATATCCCTCATCATCCAAAACACCAACACGAGAAAAAAAATATCGGGTGCAAGTTCTATATAAAATATTGACGTTTCGGTCTTGACACACGACTAATCGTTGGTCAAAGTATGAAAAAACACACTAAACCCGCTCGACTCATCATTGTGCAATATTTACTTCCGCACAAAAAAATTTGCCAAATTTTTTTTTATTTATGTTCGCATATATAACACATATTTAATTATTGCATGTGTGTAAAATATTTATTTCGATTAATCACACACCATTTGAAATTAACTATATGCTTTAAAAAAATCAATAAATTTTTTTATTAAAAACACAATCAAAACATCTTGATTATGATTTAAATAGAGACAACGTCTTACAAAATATTTTGTAAAACGTTGGGGAGAAATATATATATTAATGGTATAACGTGGACTGCTCCACGTTATACCTTTTAATTTTATTTTTTTTAATTTTTGCTGTGATTTTTTGACAGTTGAAAAAAAAAATTTGGGGTTTGGTATGTAATGAATAAGCCACGACCCCACTTTTGGTTTATCTACCTCATCACAATGTATTTTTATGCTTTAATTTTTTCTCTTTTCTGCGTGTTCAAAATGCTGATGAAATCCATATTTCCTCAGTTGATGCTAGTGAGGAAATTTCGTATTGTTACTTAGTGACTTATTGTTTGAGGACTATATACAATCTACTCATTTTCATAATTGTTGGAGTATTTGTTTTAAGGATTAATTGTTGATATCATACCTAGGCAACGTTTATTATGTGATCTTACGACTAAGTTACTCATTTTCACTCAAAATTAAAAGGAAATTTAATTAAACTTATAACAGTTCGTAAAGAAAACACAAAAGGAAAATAGAACTGCCTTTTATTTCCCATAGAGTAAACCACAGTATATATTGTCAAGTTTTAGCGTACAAAGTAGATTTCGACCCTATTTAATTTCTTGTCACCTATTTCTGGTTAGCGAAAGGTAGGTATAACAGGGGCAGATTCAAGATTTGAAGTTTATGGATTCCTGTATCGACCTCAAATTAATATATACTACTATGTAATAATAATTGGGTTCACACTCGCATATTTTATATGTAGATATTTAATAGAATTCTTAATAGAAATACAGGGTCGGTACAAATAAGCTACCAATTAATTCCCGTGAACCAATAAACTATGCTCTAGATCCACCAATTATCGTAATTAGAAGTGAAGTTTTAAGAAACCTTTTTGCTTTAACAGGTATAAATAGATCGAGTGCTTGAAGGATCTCTCACTTTCATATCACTATTATTGAAATGGTGAAAGTTGATTAAAGAACTACTATACAAATTAATGCAGAAAATAAGAACTCTTTCTGGTTAAAATCAACACAATTACAAGTTGTAACATTTTGTATGGTAAAAGTGGAGTGAATGACCATTGCAAGATTGTGTTTAATAATTAAATCCGCAACAGCTCACAAAGAATTTGTGCATCTAATCTTTATTAATTTGTTCACAAATTCATTTAATTCAATTCGTCTACTTAGATACTTGTAAGAACTACTTACGGTCACATTTAATCACAATAAAATATCTAAGATGGTCAAAATAAGACGGTATTTAGATATAAATATTCTATCTTTTCCCCAATACAAAATCCTTTTAGAAGTAGTTCTTATTCATGGACATGATCGTCTTTTTTTTGAGCCTTTATCAATTGTTTTTCTACGTTTGGTCAACCATTTATGATTAATAAAAAAGAGTGAAGACCTTTAATCAATATATACTACATAAACTAATTCTTCAGGAAATTGATTTATCTACAATAAATGAAGTTTCTGCTAATAGTGCTATGTACTGAGTAAAGAAAATGTCAAGAAAAATAAAACAGAGAAGATATCTAATGATGGCATTATCATCACACATAAACAAAATAATACTTCAATATTATTGTATTCTATTCATTTTTTACAAATGTTAAAATTTAGCAATATTTTTGTTCCTACTCCACGTTACATTACAATCTTCGGGTACCTAGCATAAGCTACGTGAGCCATATCCGCATGATGTAATTGATGCATAGATGGTGGTGGACGATGTAATATCACCAAGTTTTGGTTTTGCTTTCTTCCTAACTTTGACAAGTGATCTGCGCAATTATTACCTTGTCTCAACGTATGAAGTAGAGAAATCTTGAGCTTTGACATAAGATGCCTACACTCTTCTGTTATAACATGATCAGGATGATTTTCGGCAACATCTCTCACATGACTTTGCAACATCAAGGCATCACTTGAATCGGTTTCAATAATCACTTTCTTCGGGTTGCAACTTTCTGCCTTGGTTAGGCCGCTGTGTATAGCCCACGTGTAAGGCTTGTCGTCGCTCTCACACTAAGCCACCCGTAGAATCCTCCTAACCACCTTCCTTTATCATCTCGTGCAACGTCTCCGAAACCCGCTTGGCCTGAATTAGGCATAAAACTGCCATCTGTGTTGATCTTGATGAACCCTGAAGGAGGAAAAGACCAACTGATGAAGACAGGGGCATCCCGCTGTTTGATTGTTAATTAAACTGACAAACTCTAGTTGGGTTTTGAATTAGGGGAAAGTGAATATTTTGCCCTGCCATAGTTATTATTAGTAGGAAAATGAATTATATTGGACGTCCTTACTAAAATTACTAATGAGATGAAAATATGTGAAATGAAGTTGTGATACTACGTCCCATATCCTAGGCGGAATGGGAGTAGCAAATTGTCGAAACATTTAATCACAATCCTAAATGGTTTAAGATTAAACAAAGTGGAATCGGTGCAAATTTGGAAACATTTAATCACAATCCTAAATGGTTTAGGTTTTTAAGCAACAGTGAACCTGCACGGTAACTAGTATACTAATTAGCAACATAATAACCATTTTGGAAACTTAACATGTGAAACGAAGTTCAAGTTGTAGTTTCAACGGAGAAACATAGCACTGCCAGATATGTTGTCGTTCGCTAACTTCCTCTAATTGACACACCAATATTCTTATACTCCTAATGAATAATTATAAAGTCTCAATTTCAAATTTTAGCGGAATCAAAATACTAGATAATTTCTTTATATCTGCCTAAGTCTTGATTTACGGAAATATCGGATACTTGTGCTACTGTGACGTAGCAGGCCGGTATGATAGTCAGCGCAAACTGACCCGAAAACCACTGTCATAAAAAACTAGTACATATAATTTTGTCTGCACTCGTTTTGTTCTGATTGAATGTAGAAAAATAGTAGGAGATCAAGAGTGTTTCTTTTGTGTTTCTTTCTTCCTTTACATGCATGCAGGAAATGCGTAGGAAATAGGAATCGTGAAAAGAGAAATTGAAGGAAATATAGCTCCGCTAATTGTATCTACTCAGGAAATAATTATCTGTTTTTTACTTCTCTAAGTTGGCGTTTGGCCATAGAAACAAAATAGTTTTCACATTATTAGAAATATTTGAAGTTGGAGTTGAACATGGAGTTATGTTAAGTTATAATTTTTACAAAGAATATTTAATTGTTTGAATGTACGGAAAGTGAAAAAAGTAAAAACAATGTTTTAGGTGTTCTTCAAATTACAAATACAACTTCAAGTTGGAATTTTCGTAAAACACTGGTTTTCAAATAAAGTGCAAAAAATTTCTAGAAAAATGTGAATAATTCAAATGGCTAAACGGGCCCTAAATTTTCTAATTTGCTTATTCATATGTCACTATTCGGTCAAATGATGCTAAAATACTCTTTAATTCTGTCGTTTTCTCCAAAACAGAATGCTACTGAGAAGAACATTGTTTTCACAGTTCTAACATGGTTGGTTGGAATAGAAATAAGCATCACATCAGAAGCAAAATTCTTTCATTCAGGAACAGAGAGACAGAGTTTCAACAATAATGTTACAACATTCAAAGGGATCCATAAAGTTTCATGATAAAGTGACACAATTCTAATTTCCAGATACTCAGTAAAAATGGATTCCGTCTTTCCAAATTTCGGACACTGTCCTCGATTAATCTGTATCCTTGTATGCTATCCGGCCGTAGAAATCTTCTGAATGTCTGTCACCTTTGAATAGTTTAGTTGTATTCGTTCTTTACATCATTATACACCAAAATCGCATTAATATGATCCGCTACAATGGAACCTTCCTCAACCTAAAAATAGTACCACAGACAAGAAATTTTAGCAGGACAGAACCATAACGAAGGGAAAGAGGCAGAAAAAAACCATCCATTTCTTGCTTCATTAATGAATTAAACTCGTAAACGGTAGCAGGGTTATCAAGTATGTTCACTCAAAATAAATGCTGACCCTGTAATCGAGGGGAATACCATCAGCTTCGTTGCATCAGAAAAGAGTTTATAAATAAAAACTGTTTAAAGGCAGAAAACCAGAACAAAGGAATGATTTATTTTCAAATTTTGAAGTTAATTAGTTTGATGGCGTCCTATTGTAACTTCCCTTCTTCCCAAATTACCTTCTCTTTGGAACAAAATAACTCCCAATCTTCCTCGATAAAATGTTATGCTCCCATCCATTCGCACATTCAAGAAGTATAGGGTAAAATCTTTATTTCAGTTCTAGACTTCAAAAGATCATTTATTTCAGTCAACAAAATCTTTTATGCAACGGCCATAATGCTTGGCTAAGAGTTCGAAGCTAAAATTTACTCGTTTCAAGCTTTAAAACAAAGAATAGCAGAAGCTAGATATACCATGGATTCAAATAATTAATCACAAAGAACAGAGAGTGATGTTTACCTATCCCCTACTACTGTTTCCCATAGTCTTTTCCACGAGCTTATTAGCTTAGCAGCTGGCTGTAGACTTAGCCCCTTCATTGTCTTCTCAAATGTCGGGCTCATTTCCTGAACAAGTTTGATTGATTCTGATAGCCGATTAAGGAGGTTTACCAGAGCAATTACTTCATTTCTTTGCAACTGCAGCTGTGAAACACAAAAGGACATAGAGAGAAAGACTAAGAAATACTGCTGGCCATGAATAAGACATATTTGTTCCAGACAGTGGTCTGCAGATGAAGACAGACAAAAGAAAACTCACATGTTGATCAGGACGATATTCACCATCAACTGAGAAGAGAATCTTTAATGCAGTTCCAAGACCAAGAACCTGGAGCTTTCCCCACAGTCGACATTTCTCACATCCTACACAATCCATGAGAGCACTGCAACACGAAAAGTGCATAACAAATTGTTCAGTCATATGGTAAACTAAATAATCAACAGCAGCTTGTGAACAACACAACCTCACTAAAAATCATCTTCAGTAATCTTTCAAAAGCTAAAATATATGCTGACATTTGAATAAATGGGCTGAACTACAAAATGTACTGATACAGTTGACTCAAAGTAAGAGGCAAAAGGGGGTTAATGCAGCATGTATAAGCAAGATAATAGCCTTTAGCACCTTTCTTTTCTGAATTTATGAAATTAACTTGAGAGCAGTTCAATTGAAACCTGATATTCCTGAATTGCTTTTGAATCTGCTGCTTTAGCTCAGGTCCACTTTGGCCTTTCCACAGTTTAGCTTCGTCAAACGGAACTGGACATGCAGCCTGCAGTTTGGGGTTGTATAATAGCTGCCGCATAAGGGACTGTGCTTTCAGGTCTTCCTCAGCATTACCAGTATCATACTCAGCCTGCTCCAAGTAATCTTTTGCCTGTATAGCATATCAAGAAGGGAGTAGATAACCCAATAAATAATGTTTACAATGTTAACATTCTGGGAGTTACCAAAATATAGGCATATGGAGCGAGTACTCACTTTTGTTACAGCTCGGAGAACAAAGAGGAAAGTAAAATACAAGTTTCTGACACGTTCAGGATATTGTAGAACACGATCATACATCAGCTCTGGATTTGTACCCCACTGAAATTGCAGCAAAGCAGTCAAGTTCCCTGTTAAAGTGCTCCGAAAAAGCATAGTTCACACTTTTGCAAGTGCCATTTATCCCTTTTTTGGCAAGGAATAATAGAAAACACGCTATATATTAACTTCAACTAACCAAGTTTTTAGTTTCATCAAGCAGGTAATCAGCTGCTATGTGTATTGAGATTGAAGAATGGAGACCAGATATTAGCTTGTATAAAACCTTTTTCTCCTGGCAAATCTCTCCAGATGCATCTGTCCATAAAATTGTAACTTCCTTGTTCAGTTCACAATGATAAACGGTTCGAATATGATAATAGTTGGTAAAGACAATACTGCACCACAAGGGGAAGTAATTTGCACGAGTACTAGCCGACTTCATTAATTTAGCATCTTAACTTAAGAGTTAAGATGGTATTTTTCAAATTTCAACCTCTGAATGTAACTTTACAAGTACGACTCACAAGAATATTGGGAAAAACAAAGGTTTTAACCGATTGAAAGGATCATTGACTCACATTTCGGGCAGTTCTCTGAATATATAGCATCCCATATTCGCCTGGCTGACGGACCAGTGTAACCAGTGTAACGCTCTGGGTTCAGCAAGAGATTGACATATGTCATCTCACCTGCAATGAGGAAGTTCGACAATTTAGTAGTAATCTAAAGAGAAACCTTCAACAAGTATCAAAATCATACAAGGCATTATATAAGTTTTAAACTCCTAGTGCAAAATAATGCAACTTGATAAATCCAAACTTCCACTGTGCTTCATCTTATGCTCCGTTGCTCACATAGTTGTTCATAGGTGAAGACGTGAAGTCACCAACAGAAAGTCTGGAAAGATACACCAAGGTTCCAAACACGTTGAGAGGAAAACCTTTCCCCTGTGTATTGACAAAGATAGATCAATTACCATTATCTGTCTCATCATCAACTGTCCAAGGGTTATCTACCTCTATCCATCCCCTGAAAACCTTGGAGTCGAGAGTGCGGTCAACAGCTGCCTCTGGTTTTCCCTCTTGACATTTCAGATCATCAGCTGGAAGGCCAAGTGGTGGTCTCCTAAAAGATTCGGGGAATTCATTTTCTGGACATTCGCAGACACTGCAATCTCTTAACTTACACATACCATCATCAGGCCAAAAAGGGCAGTCACACCACAGCTTAACCTGCAGCCATTACATATAGTTTAGGTTGACAATCACGCTTTGACAATTTCGAATTAAAGGTAGGCAGTATTGACCTTAGTTTTGGGCTTATTATAATAATTAAAAAAAAAATAAGCAACCTTTTCCTTAGGCTTCACTTGGATGTCAACCAAGTTCAGAAGTCTTTTCCTTGCAAATATAGGTTTGGGAAGAAAATGCAAGAGTAAAAAGAAGAAACCGTATTCCCTACAAGCTTCCTACATCTTTTGCATAGTGGAATAAGTTTTAAATTGATTTACCCACAACTTTCCTGATAGCCAAATGCCACAAAAGTCAAAACAATTAACTTTGTAACACTATGTTTTTCCTCTCTTGGCAACCAAATCAACCATAGACGGGAAACTAGAGGAAAGTTCTCAAAACCATCTATTCTATTGAAAATATAATCACCAACTTCCTGCTAAAGATTTCTCTGTAGTAAGTATATATTCCTCAAATCTACATTTGCACTTTTGATTAAGCGGGCAAAATATATATCAAAGAAGTGATACTAAATAAGCCACTCTCTTCATATTGGTTAGATTTTACAACACACCTTAAAGTATCTAAAGAAGGGAGTCGTAACAAGTCCTTGGAGTAAAGGATGTAACACAGCCCCATTAATTGTGTCAACTGTTTCGTAATCACAACAGCAGTCTTCAATTATTCCAGTATATTTTCTAGAATCCTGCATTAAGATCAAGATAAAGCAAGCAGTCAGCGAGAATTGTATAACTCAGATAGCTAGAGCCTAGAAGCATGCACAAACATTTAAAGTTCCAGTAAGCATGAGACTCCTAAAAGCCAATTTATATAAAATTAACAAAAGGTACTCACAAGCAGCTGAAGGTTTTCTTGATTGCCATTAGATAAACCATAAGTATGAGTAAACACTTAGAGGTCGTTTGGTTGGTGGGATAAGGATAATAATCCCGGGATAACTTATCCCATATAGAAGGTGGAATAAAATAATCCCATGGGATATCCTTGTCTATCCCATCCCACCAACAAAACAACCCCTAGATACAAGCAGACAACTGCACGATTGAAATATACCATTTTGGTACTAAAAGAATTAGCTTTACCCATCCACCATAAGAAAACAATGCGCTGATTAGCTTGCTCTGTTCGAAAGCTCAATTCTTTCATTAAGAAGCTCATCTTCAACAAGAATTGGTTTAGTATATTAGTTGACGAATGAAGTTAATTTCATTATAGTAATTATCTGACCTCTTTTTATGCTTTCTATTGAGCCGAGGGTCTTTCGGAAACAGCCGTCCTACCTTGGTAGGAGTACGGTCTGCGTAAACTCTACCCTCCCCAGGCCCCAAGTTGTGGGATTTCACTGGGTTGTTGTTGTTGTATAGTTGTACAATGCTAGAGTTTACAACATCAGCAATTGATATTTCCAATTTTAAGGACTTGTAGAAACTCCAGGTATAGCCAAATGTCTTCTTGATTACCATTGAATAAACCGAAATTATGATTAAACATTTTAGATACAAACAAACAACTGCATTACTGAATTATACCAGTTTGGTACCAAAAGAATCAGCTTTAGCCACCCACCATAACAAAACAAAAGGAAGATTATCTTGCTTTGTTCAAAAGCTCAATTCTTTCCTTAAAATGCTCATCTTGCACAATAATTACTTTAGTATATTGTTTGAGGAATGAAATTAATTTCATTATACTTGTAAAATTAATATTTCCAGCTTTAAGGACTTGTACAAACTCAAAGCTTATTTCAACATCAAAAATGTCACAATTAAGCATTTGATTTGTGGATCACAATTTTTATAAGATCACTAATACACAAGTTTCTACTAAGGAATTTGAACAAGTACTGATCAACAAGTCCTTATATTTCTCTATTAAAACTCAAAACTAAACAAGAATTGAGCAAAGAACCTGAATACAAGGGCACGGCTTCCCTTTGTGTGTATAAAAAAATGCCCAACCCAATGCTATTATCAACACCAAAATAGCCACAATTGCTGATCTACCCAATTTTCTTCCACTTCTCTTCGTCTCATTTTCCTTTTCCTTTTGCCCCTTAATTTCACTTTCTTCCACCATCACAACAACACAAAACAAATGACAAAACCCCTAAAATCTTTTTTTTTTTTTTTTTTTTTAAAGAATTGAACTTTTTCCCTGTTTGGGGTTTCAGAAAATATCAGTGTCACTAAAGTTGGACAAAATCAAAGACGTTATATTTGAAGATCAATGAATATATCCGCTTAATTAATATCGTGTTCTTTGGTGTAATTTTTTGGGGATGGTCAAACACGTAAGCACACAGATTTTACAACTACGTGGTCGTGTGAGAGTAGAAAAACATTGCAGTCGGTTTATGTGCGTTTGAGCGTCACGCGCGATAAGACGTTGCCACGTGTCATTTGAAAGAGGAGCATTGATTGTGTACTCGCCGAGAAGCGAGTTGAAGTTGTTAGGACTTGTTTTGGAAACGCTTGTAATTATACAAGGAAACATTAAATTGGATCCGTTTACATGTAAGTGACGTTTGTTAACCAATAGGAGCGGTAGTCTCTGCCGACATGGCAAACTGAATTGGAAAGTAACGTATTCCTAGCAATACCTTAATAAAACCATTTAATTGCTTTTTCACGAAGTTAACAAGATCATAAAAATATCATTATAAAAATGGAAAATTTTCAGTAATGTACAATCTAAAGATACAAAATTATATTTGCGTAATCATATTTTTAAATTACACCCCACAACAATATACAGTTTTATACATTTGTGATATAAATGATCAACCTCAGATAAAAGTGTATAATAATGTATAGAGTGTATAATAATGTATAAGAGATGTTTATATCCGAGAAAATTCAATTGTATACAACAATATACAACATTTTTCAATTGTAGTGAGGGTACAAATATACAACAGCCTTTTGAAGTGAGAGGTACAAATTGGGTCATTTCGTGTAATTTTACAAATATGGGCTATTTCGGGTAATTAATGTTCCTAAATAGTCATAGAGGGTTATTTTCCCTATAAAAATTGGCTAAAGTTGCACTGTTAACTAATGACATAAGCTATAAGGCTAGTCTCTAATAAAGGTATTTAGCTTTGGGTGATGCGTACCTAATCCGATGGCCTTTCCTACAATGAAAATAGTTAAATTTGCCTTTGATCTATGTGAAGTTCAGTTGCAAATTTGAACCATTTCGTTTAGTTCAAGGGCAAATTTGGCTCTTCCATTGGTAACAAATGCCCATGTATCGAACATGTGGCATTACCATGTGCTAAACATTGTCATTAGATACTAAGCTTCTATTGTTTTTCGGTATGCACAAATCAAGTTCATTTTTGTAACGATAAAAGTAAATCTGACTCAAGTAGTTAACAAAGGGAAAAATATGAATTTCCTTTCGCGCAAGTGCTAATTTAGCTCTTTTCCTTATTTACTTTGAACTCATGAGTTTAATCGATTATTGTTTTATGATCTATTAAGGATGCGTAATTGCGTATTTACAATTCTCAATTTCTAGAACGTCAATTCATATGTATGCAATTTTGTGCAGACTAATTAATCTAAATAGTCATCCATCCAACCGCTTAAATTAAAAATAGAAAAAATAACACTGTATGACAATTTGAAGAAAATATTTACCCCGATTAGCCCCTATTTATTTATTTACCTGAGCTAGCCAACATTTAGAGCTTTGTTGTTGCTCTGCGGCTTTGTTTATTGTTGCTGGTGTTTGCCCTTACTTTCTTCCCAAGCTAGCTGTACTGCCATTCTAGTGTGTTTTCACTCTCATTGCATTTCCTCTCGTTGGGTATTATAATCTTTTCTCTTTCTCTATTCAGTATTTTTTGCCTTGTGGCGGCGTTAATCTTTGTAGCATTCTTTAATCACCTTTTTTTTATACTCACAAATGGTTCAGTTATACTGAATAATTGACTTGTAAACTTATAGCTTTCTTTAATCACCTCTTATACACTATTAGACACTTTTATATGGTGTAGAAGTGTGTATAAACACATATTATATATTATGTATAAACCCCTCTTATGTATAAACACCTCTTGTAAAATTTTGTATAATATTGTAGACTAGTGTAAAAGTGTGTATAAACGCCTCTTATACATTATTATATACTTTTATACAAGGTTGATACATTGTCTACTGTAGATGTATAAAGTTGTATACCGCGAAATAGTGGCTATGCGGTGTAATGTTAAAATATGGCTATGCAAATGTAATTTTGTATGCTGGATTGTACATTATTGAAATTTTCCCTTTATATATATATATATATATGTATAATCTTGTATAAACTATGTATACCGGGATAGGAAAAGTATATATTGAATACGAGCCGACTATTTGGATCAAGATCCTATTTGTGTATTGCACTGCTTTTGGAGAAGCTGGGCTTGATCTGTTAGATAATCCACTTCACTAGAGGTAAATTGTCTTCATTTTTTTGCGCGGAATGTCCTTCAAATGCACTAGTCTTTAATTTCTGTCCCTAAAATTCTTAGTCTTTAATTTTTGTCCTTCGCCTAAAAATTCATGGGTTCCAGGTCAAACCCCCGGTCAGTCAAAAATTAAAAAAAAAATCGCAAGACACAATTTGGATTCGCCAGGCAGAGTTTTGGATTCAGTTTCTATCTTCCTTATAAGGCAGTGTTTGGCCAAAAGTCTGTCTTAAGGCCTAACTTTTGCACGAATAGGCCTAATTTTGCTATAAACCTCTGCCTTACGATTTTTTTTTTACTGAGCGGGAATTTGAACTCAGAACCTCAAAATATTAGGCGAAAGATAAAAATTAAAGACCAACAATTTGAGGGCCAAAAATTAAAGACCAGTGCCTTTGAAAGATAGTCGTGCAAATGACCCAATTGTCTTTTGGACAAGTTGGGCTTGATCTGTCAGATAACCCACTACACAAGAGTTGATTCGCAGGAATGTCCTTATTTTGGGTGGTCTTTAATTTTTGGTCCTCAAATAGGAGGTCTTTAATTTTTGCCCTTCACCTGATAACATGACGTTTGGGGTTCGAATCTCGGTTCAGTCAAAAAAAAAATCACAAGATAGAGTTTTATAGCAAAATTAGGCCTATTCGGGCCAAAGTTAGGCCTCAGGCATAATTTTGAATGCAAAACTCTACCTTGAGAATTTTTTTTTCTACTGAGCTGTGGTTCGAACCCAGAACCTTGAGATATTAGGCAAAGGTAAAAAATTAAAGACCACCAATTTGAGGAACAAAAATTAAAGACCAGTGCTTTTGAAGGGAAATCAGCACAAAAAAATGAATTGTTTTTTTGGACTAGCTGGGGCTGATCAATTTCCACTTGGTGGAACTGCTATTGGATAAGCTGGGCTTTCGCTGTGAACTTTGATGGGCAATTCGCAGAACTTCTTTTGGGGTGGTCTTTTGCGAATTGCCCTTCTTTTGGAATGGTCTTTAAATTTTGCCCCTCATATTTGTGGTCTTTAAGTTTTACCCTTCGCTTGGATATACGAGGTTGCGGTTCGAGCCCTTTGCGCATAAAATAAAAAAATAATTTATTTAGGCAAGCTCGGGGGAATGTATGCGGATCCGTAAAGTCCTTAAGGAAAAACTAAAGTTATGCGGAGGGGCATAACTTTTCCTCAAGGCATAATTTAGTTATGCCTTATGGGGCAAAACTTTTCCTTAAAGAACTATGCCTTATGGACGGACTTTTAATTAAGGCATAACCCAGTATGTCCCTTAAATGCGGAACTTTTCCTTAAGGCATAGACTTTCTTTATAAGGCAAACTTTTAGTTATGGCTTATGAAAAGTTCCGCACTTTATATAGAGCATACTTTTAGTTATGTCTTATGGGGCACACTTTTAGTTAAGGCATAAATAAAAGTGTGCCCTCGTACATACCGAATTTTTCCTTAAGGCATGACTAAAAGTTTACCTTAAAAAGTAAAATATATATATATATATATATATATATATATATATATATATATATATATATATATATATATATATATATGCCTCGAAGGCAAAGTCTGCCCCCTCCGACATAACTTTAGTTTTTCCTTAAGGAGCCCTGCCTTGTGAATTTTTATTTTATTTTATGTCTGAGCAGGGGTTCGAATCCAGAACCTTAGGTATCCAAGCGAAGGGCAAAATTTAAAGACCACAAATATGAGGGGTAAAATTTAAAGACCACCCCAAAAGAAGGGCCATCCGTGCAAAAAAATGAATTGTGATTGGGTTTCCCCTATTGGACTATATGCAATTGGGCAATTTGCAGGAATGTCCTCATTCGGGGTGGTCTTTAATTTTTGTCCCTCAAATTGCTAGTCTTTAATTCTTACCCTTCATGTAGAAATCCTGAGGTTCTGGGTTCGAATCCCAGCTTAAAAATAATTTCGCAAGGCAAGGCTTGAGGAAAGTTATGCCGAATCCCAAGATAACATAAGCGATCAGCGGAACGGGATTTCCGCTAGGGTTCAAAATATAAAAAGTAAACATACGAAGAAGCCTAAGGGGGTTCATCATCTACTATATATACATAAAAAAATAATTTTAACCTTATAAAAATAGTATTTTTTTCCGCCGAGGGGATTCGGATGAACACCCTCGGCTATAGGTGACTCCGCCACTGGGCATAAGCACCGTAAGGCATAACTAAAGTTATGCTGGATCCGACATAACTTTAGTTATGCCTTAAGGCTTAGTTATGCCTTAAGGAAACCTCTGTCGGAGACAACATAAATTGTCTTAAGGCATAACTAAAGTTATCTTGGAGGGAAGGGTTCGACCCAACCTCGATTTTTTCGCACCTTTTTCAAGGCGAAGGACAAAACTTAAAGACAACCATTTTGAGGGGCAAAATTTAAAGACCACCCCAAAAGAAGGGCAATCCGCGCAAAAAAATTTATGCAATTCCACTGCAGATGGTCCTCCCTTCAAATGGGTTGGTCTTTAAAATTCAACTTATGCCTGGCGGGATTCATTAAGAATCTTAAAGGGGACGGGGCATAACTTGTGGGACATTATGATGCAAAAATATAAACTTATGCCCCGCGAAAAAGTTGTTTGTACTGAAGGGCAAAAATAAAAAACAACACAAAAGAGGGACTAAAGTGCAAATGACGCTTCATTATTTGATGGAGTCTCTGTGCTGAATATGGATTAAATACCAACTTTCCCTTTGAGCCTTGAGGTGACTCCTGGGAAGAAATAAAGACATTGAACTAATTCATCTATAGGATATATGTTTGCTGTTTTGAAGAACTCGCTTCAGCCGGTCAATGTGATGCAGGATTTCAGCCAGTCAATGGATTAAATGCACTGCATATACTCCCCCGATTTTGTTTTCCTTGTCACGGTTACTATAATAATCATTTCAAAATACTTGTTATTTTAGGAAAAAAACGAGGATTGATTCTTTTTCTTTCAATTTTGCCCTTACTAAGCCATAGTAATAGATTAAAATCAAAGAATAAATAAGAGTAATTTAATTGAATCGTCCTTTTAATTAATGTTTTCTTAAAAAGTGTGAAAATATGACAATTAAAAAAAATGAAAGTAGTATCAATAACATGGAATGAAATCTTCTGATCTCTTCCCATTGTCAACTCAGGAGACTTGGTCTTGAAAAGAGACATGAGAATTGCTAAGTGTTTTTCTTTTTAGATTGTGTAGCCAGAATGCAATATTCTTTATGATGGTCAAGATACAGAGAGGTTAACTGTTCTCCCTAAGGTTCAGGTCAACTATCTGTTATATTGATATATGGCCCACAAAGAAGAGATTTGTGGGCTCTAAGCTCTTTTGCACCCCCTAATGAATTGCAATAAGAAAAAATAGGAAATTAAGGAGGTTCAGTACAGAACTGGACTGATCTTGCAGTTTCAGCCCCATTAAAGTTTTGCGGAATTTAAATAAAACATGTAAATGAGGGTGGTTCAAAAATGTAGTTTGTCACAGCTACAATTTCCCATAAGTAGCTAGTGAATCTGCCACCATATTTGCCTCTCTCTATAGATGTGTTGCAAGAGAGAACTATCCATTGCGCATCGGGTTCATTATGTTTAAATGGTTTAAATAAATAAAACATCAAGTAAAAATCCTATTGGTTATAGACTTGGTCAAGTGGCTTATAGAATGTCGACGATTATTTACTTAATAACTAATGGGAGAGACAAACGACGTTTAGCCAACGAAAGTTTCGAATTATTAGATCAGTGTTTTTTAGAGCCCTGCAAGATTTTGAAGAGTTAATTACAGAAGAAAGTGAATAGGATTAAGAGATCTTGAATTGTTTGTTAATGTAGCAGTGCGAGAATATCAATATTGATCTTCCAGTCCGGTAGTGGTCTTCTATTTATTGACCAATGATTGGATTATAACATGTTGGCCTAAGTTTACCTGAGACAAGATCTTGGAACATACTAGCTATTTCCAGAAAATGCTACTTCTGGTTGTCTGTAAAACATGGTGTCAAAATAGAACAAACAATAACTAACACATCATTTACATTAATTCACACAGCTCATGCAATCTTCACTTCAAATCATGTCTGTCTCTCTCTGCACCATTTCCACCTATATAGAGAAAAAAAAAATCTTGGTACTGAAACATCGCATTTTAAAATACGCCTGCAATCTCACAACTACTGAGTCATGAGTAGTAATTTTCGCACATGATTACAGATTTTTATCCACCGTACATTAAAGTTAATTCAAATATTTTTTGTCACATTAAAGTAACTCAACTTTGTCCATTATAACAGTAACGTTACTAAACTTTACGCACTATAATAACAAAATCTACCCACCATCGAGGTGATTTTACTGTTATAGTGGGTAAAGTTCAGTTAGTTAGTTTATGTCGCAAAATAGTTTTGTGATTTAACTGAATTACTATCATAGTGGATAAATTTCAATGATCATATATAAAATTAACTCAATTCTAAACCATCCTGACACTTTCAATAGAAAAGCAAACTGATCTTCATCATCTCTGATATCTATCTATCTATCTATCTATCTATCTATATCGCAATTCCAATCAACCGATTCATTGAGCAACTCTTGGTTAAACTATTAAATTAATAAGAACAACATCGTCTAACTTCATTAAAAAATATGAGACTTGATTTTTTTATAGAATCAAAATTGAAATGATTTTCGAATTTGATCATCGATCAGTCAGTATAGAAGACTCGGCTGGGTAGAAGCCCCAATATCATTAAGAATATCCTAACATTTTTTTTTAATTATGTATGTATTTTTTTAATAAAGCAAGATACTATATGAATAAAAATATGCTAACGCCAATGGCTGCAATCATTAAAAAATAAGAATAAGCATCAGGGATGCCTTTGCAGACATGACATTACTTCATGTATTTCATTATGAATCAACCTCAAATTATAGTAAGTATACCTTCTAGTGTTTTCCCATTTTCCAAAAGAACTTTGCTTTTTCTTCTTCCACATCCCAAAATATGAGACCCTAACCTGTAGTCTTAAAACAATTCAGTACCTGAATGTACTTACTCAAATATCAACAAAGCTTCCATTGAGAATTTTAATTTGCACCATGTGAATGTCATTTTCACTGCAAACTTTAACAATTATGCTTTATTTCTGCCCCATAGACAAAACATAACATAAAGACACTAGTCCTTTTCTTCTTCAAATTGAACATAACAGATAAGAAGCTCTTCTTATATAACTGCAACAAACAACTGTACTAGTAATATAAACTTTTTATTCACTTTGGAATTGATGATTTTGTTCTAATTGTAACCTTTCCTACACTTGAGGGACATTTTCAAAATCAGCTACCAATCATGGGTTGTCTGTTGACACAATTCAATGAATCTAGTTTGGTGGGGCAACAGACAAACAGAAGCTCAAAGCCAACTGTAATTGATAGAACAAATTAAATTGACATATCTCTATAGTCTCTTAAGTAGGTGGTTAGACATTAAACAATGTGAAATCTGAAAAAAAAAATAGTACTATTTGAAAAAAGAAGAAGTTAAAAATGGTATTTGGAAGTTGAATTGTCCTTGGACATGCACTTAATTTTTTTTTTTTTTTTTTTTTTTAGAGTAGAAGTTTTGTGAGTGGAAAAACAATCCACTCGAAAAACTGGTCAAAACCACCTTTTCAAAATTTAAACTCATCTCAGTTTTGTTTCTTCAAAAAATTAATCCAATAGTATAACAAATGTTGTTATAAAATCTTTTTCTGAAAAAAAGGAAAAACACAAACGGCTCCTTAGTCATTTCTGTATCTTGAAAGAGTCTAAATTAAATATGGGCATCTTTTGTAGTTGAGGTTGTTATTAAGGTCGTTGGTTCTATGTATTCTCCCTTTTTCCTTCTGCTCATTGTCTGCGCAATAATAATAGTATTAATGTGGGATCTAACCAATCATTAGGAGTTTCTAAGGGCTGATTAAATAAATGCAAAGTTGAAATTTTAAGTTCTTGCATGTGGCAATGTGGGGAAGCATAAACGGGTCTGAAAAGCCATCTTCTTTTTAATTAAGAGAGTTGCTAAATTTGCCACACCAATTTGACCCAAATTTGGTCACACTTATATAAAAATCACCATAACCTCTATTGTACAATTTTAAATTAAGATAAACTTTGAGAAGAAAAGATAGAAATGACATTAAGTAAGCATAAATTATTAAATTTGACCTAAATAGTCATATGAATTTACCTCATTTAATAGGGTTGACACTCATAATATTCTTTCGCATTTGGTGTTTATTAACAAATTCTACATGTGTTTAATCTTTTCATAATTGTAAATTGATACCCTGTGACATTTCCAAGGTTACACGAGTCATCTTGGTATAAAAGTTAAGCTACGAGAGTTCCTTGTTTTCAGTATTTGATTGCTTTAATTTTGTGATGATTTGTTGCGTAAAATCTAGAATTTTTTTAAAGGAAATACAAATAAAAGTAGGTTAAAAGTTAAATACTACGAGAGACCAAGGATCAAATTCTAATAGAGACAAAAGAATTGGTTGGTGATTTTTTTCATCAATCCTAAATAAATGGATTAATTCCGGTATTATATCTTTGGTGAAATAGATAACATACACTGGACAATAAGATAGTTGAGGTTTTTTTACGCGTAAATTTTTGGGCAGTTCGACTAAAATCACGACATACAAAATATAAAAAGATCAAGTTGACAAACCCATCTTGAATCGTCAGGGCCCAATGGTTACATCATGATATTTACTGTCTGGCCCATTGATCTGGAGCCCAGAGGGACATACAATGTCACATGCCTTTCATGTATATCCCTACTAGGGCAAACATTGTGTCATGTTGAGGTTATAATGCAAGGGAATACTAGTTGGCACATATATTTGCAACAAACAATATGTTATTCTGGGTGGGGTGGTGATGATGGATGATGTGTTGAAACCTCAGAGTGATTAACCAACATATATAGACATCTTCATGACCAAGTTTCTATAAGGTAAAATTGGAAAGTTGCATGATGTAGCCGGTAGGTGTTAAGTCATATATATGTCATATCGGGTATATAATAGCACACGAAGGATTTTGTAAAATGCCAACTTACTCCAAATTGTTCTAAGCAGTGACGAAGACAGAAATTACTTTTATAAAATTTTGAATCTAGTACAAATTTTTTCATGAAGAAGATTCAATTGAACATCCTTCAGTAAATGCAGTTCGTCTTAAGGGTTTGGATGCATACTCAGATCCTACCATATACCCTAAATTTAACCTTTAATAAGTTTCTCTAATTACAATCATAAGTACATATTTGATTCGCGTGTAAACTCTCGAATCGACGTTGTCACACCTAAAAGTAGCACATGTGAGAAACTATTTATTGTTGAGTATTTAGTTATATAATATATCCAACGGGCACATCAGGGGTAGATGAACAATATGATCTATGGGTTTGGTTAAACCTAGTATTTTTGAGTTAGGATCAGTATATGTATTAAGAAATGTATTAAATACGTATAAATGTTAAATTTCAAACACAACAGCTCAATTGGCCAATGAGTTCAGTGGCATCCTGAACCCATCAACTTCAAATCTTAAACTCCGCCTTTAGGCACGTGGGAGCATGAATCTTTTATGAAGAATATGATTGTACTCAAAAGGTAAATAATTTTAAATTTCCTCAACCATTCGATTTAAGATTTTGAATTAAATGCTTAAACAGAAAAAGTTTAATTACGTAACTTTACTTACAAACTTTTTAGATCTACCAGTATCGAACCACATTTTTCCAAGATAACATTTAACTTCAAAACAATAATGTGAAAGAACAATTCTAGGATGAGAAATAAGGGGGCCACAGTTTGACACTTTGACTCAAATCACATTGTAATACAGTAATTGAGAGAGGTTTTTTGTTTCTTGAAAAAAAAAAAAAAAAAAAAAAAAAACTAGGACTGGCAAATTCAGTTTTCAGTCACGTGCCAATGGCAGGTTGGTGCATTACTCTAATTTTAAAAAAAAGGGTTTAATAATTTGGTGAATTATTAAGCATTAACTCGATAGGTAAGGTAGGCATTATTGATGAATAATGAGTGAAAGGCTATTTTATTTTAGTTTACCGTGTACTATTTCTCTTATTATTATATTGTTTCTGTACAGAGAAGTCACTTGATAAGGAGCTATGAAATAAATTGAATAGCGATAGTGTAGGCCCAATGTTGACCACGTGGCAGACAGCATCGTATAAACTTTCCAACGTGGGTCCCATGCTACTAGAGGATGGGACCCATCACGTGGGTCCATCAATCTGGCCACTTTCTATATCTGGCACTCTCTTTAATTAATTAAGCTTTCTTTAATATTTTAACTTTGATGGCATTTTGTTAATTAATTGGTTTAGGGGTTTTTAATTATATTCTAATTGGGTTAGGGGCACAAAGTCGGCTGCGTAGTGGCACTGGCGTTGCGTCCGGTTACTTTCGGTAATAGTTTCTTAATCAATATAAGAGTTTCTCCTTTTAATTTTAGAGTTTATGTTATGTGTGCATCTTGTAAAAAGAATGTTTTGGTTGCACTACCAGGTTAATAACATATTTGATCAATTTTCTGAGCAGTTAAATCTTTTCTTTTTTTTTAAATAAAACTGGTCAAAATTGTCCATGAACTATGCGAATTGAAACAGATCTACCATCCGCTAATAGTTGGGGGCAAATATATTTCATTAAGGCTTAAGCATAGTTCAGGGCCAAATTGACTTCAACTATTAATAGAGGACAAATTTGTTCCATTTCACATAATTTGAGACATTTATTCAGAAGTGAAACTTATTTTTGAGTAGCAGTAGAAACAATTATTCTATTGTTAGGAGAAGCAACAAATTTCTGCTTCTTCGGAGAGTAGAAGCATAAGCTTAAAAATTATTTTTTCAAGAAAAAAAAATCATTATCAGTAGTTTATATTTACTAAACTATCCATCATAATTTAACCAATAAATCTTTCAAATATAAATACAACACTTCTCTCCTCACCCTTTTGGTTTAACTATATTGTTATCGGTGGAAAACGTGGATATATATTTTTATTTAAGAACTTATATTTAAACTAAATAAAAAGTAAAAATTGATTTAACGTCAATTGATTTAACGTCTTTCATTAAGAAAATATTTTAATTATTTCTCAATTTGATACAAACCAGAGGTTTTAATTTAAAAAATTGTTTGTAATTGTAATATATTCACCTCGTTCAACTGAAGATTAATACAAATTGTATTTTGCTCCGATGCTGCAGAAGCTTCTTGTTCAGGAAAATTATTTCATTTTTGGTTTAATATAGTATTGGTCCAGTAGTTCTTTTCATGATAGCGAAAGAATAAAAATTACATATCAATTTCATTTTGGGATTTCATTTTATATTTCAATATTGGATGCCACTTTCAAATTATTCGATTCTAAAACATATCTTATTCGAAAGCTAGCAACATCCCTGTATTTCAACAAGCTGAAAGCTGAAGCTACGTTAAAATTGATAGTTATATATCGATTATTCCGGCTTCTGTTTAATATATTTCTGTTTTCATTGGCTGAATAAAACTCGTACGAACCTTTATAGAAAACGTAATTATTGGTATAATTAATTGTCAATTATAGAGACTCTAATTAAAATTTATCAAGTTGCTCAATGAATGATGGGGAATCAGGAGCAGCTCCTAATTATGGCACCGTTCTGTAAGGGATATTGCTTGGAGTCTATGATATAAGGAAAAGATTTCCAAGATTTTTTGGGGGGAAATGTGAAAAAAATTAGTACTTAATATTTAGATTAAGGAACCGTCATTATATTCTATGAAAAGACTTCCTAAGTTTTTTCTTCTTTTTCTACAATGCATAATCTAGTTTAAGATAGTATAATAACAACAATATGTTATGTGTGATTAAACAGCATTATTACCACAACCATATGTTTTTGCTATCTTGTTTTAATGCCGCCAAAAATCGTGAAGTAGAGCTTTTGGCCACTTGATTTTGCTCCAATAATTCCTTTTTACTATTTCAAAAGTACAGTACTTTTTAATTGGATAAGAAGGATCAATAATTTCGTTTAGTTTAGCGAAACTAGGGGTTTGTGATTAATGAGAAAATGCTGAAAAATCAACTCTATTTTTGGGCATGAATAAATGTGTCTAGTTGCCTTGAAAGAGTACTTAGCATTGTCAAAAAATTGTATTTCAAAATATTGGGAACTAAACTTGTCCAAAAATGAATTCTATATAGTTACTCTGGCACATGGTTCGTTACATTAAGGATTTATCCACCACTTGATTTATTTTACGTACAAAAGTGAAATACATCCATTAATAAAAAGAGCAAGTAACATGAAGGTTAAGGGGAACCCAGTGTTCAACAAGACACATGTCCAATTAAATTTATTCAGTAACTCTGATGTATTATTAGTGTGATTATTATTTTGATTTAATTTACTGATTGTGTTATATTGCTGCTGCTATTATTTTTTCCAACTCAACAAAAAAAAGTTACTGATGGAGTCTGTTTGTGGAGATAGTGGTGGCCATTCTTAAATATTAACGCTTTCCAAGTGTAGAGATGTAGTAAATTATTTTGTTAACCAAAAATCGAGCAACGCTTTAATGTTTACATCGTGATGTGTGGAAAGGTATATACTGTTTTATTTAAAAGCAAACGAAGTGTACAAATACTTCTTCCAATAATTTAAAGATATTTTTGAACATTTTCGTAAAATACAAATAAGATTAAATGGATCGACTAATATTTCTAGCAAAAAAAATATACTAAGACATACTATAACATATCAACACTTTAAATATATATATTACTTTTTTAAAAAGTCGAACACCATGGCTAGAAGATAAAAAATAAACTAAAATTGAGCTTTCCACTGATTTATGATTGTCAAATAAGAACTTCGACTTATGAGGATAAAATGCGACACATATAAGCGTCCACCAATTAACAATCTTGAAAGTTTTGTTGGCTATAGTTATTAAAAACTGTACATTATAGCAATGATCAAACAAACTTTAAACAATTAAAATTTATCAATAATTAGTAAGATTGCAGCAACTAGCGTCACTGTTTAATGTCAAAATGGTCACATTACTTATAAAATCATTGTTTTTATTTAGTTGGGAAGATATAGCCATTATTACTGAACATTTTTCTGTAATTTTAATACAAATAAAATCACTCTTTGGTCATGGATCGACTGGATTTATTTCTAGCAAAAAAGATTCTGGCATCTTTTGATAGCAAAAGACAATACCAAATTATCTTATTAATTCTTCTTTTATAGAACTAGAAAAGAAAATTGGAGGGGGATCGATGGACTTTTTGAATGAAAATTATAAAAACCAACTTTGGTAATAAAACATCTGTTCTTTGAAGGCTACTGCAGCTAATTTAATGCCTGAATTCAGAGAACTCATTTACTCCTCATATGGACATTTGGGTTAAGTATTATTACTATTTATAGAACTAGAAAAGAAAATTGGAGGGGGTTGGACTATGCAAATCCCAAGGTCATCTGTTCTCTACTGCAGCTAATTTAATGCTATGAGAACTGTTGTCCTCATATGGACAAAATTAATTATTTGTCCAAAAAAAAGGACAATAATTAAACCAGTGAGAAACGTAGAATCAGAAACTCGAGGCTATAGACTCCAGAGGGTTGGCAAGAGTTAGCTCCAACATACAAAGCTAAAAAGTCTTCACTTTCTTACCAATTCCCTACGCTAAACGCCGTTGCCGCACGGCAATCTCACAAATGTACTAGTAGTATATATTTTATTAAAAAGTTATACACTATTTGTGAACTAAATATTATATTGATGGTTCATACCATTTTCTAGTACTATATGTAGTTCAATTCAGTGTTCTTACTTAACTTAGGGGTTAAGAGAAGTAGGAATCAGTTTTCAAACAAGCAAGTTAGATCATTCAATGTTTATAGGGAGGTCGATATCATGTATTGATAATAAAATGAATTTTGGGCCTGATTTAATCCAAAAAAGTAAAAACTAGCTAATAAGATGAAACTTATTTGAAATCATATACAAAAATCATCTCATCCTAAAACTATGTAAAAGACTCAATGGTTCTCTACCCCAGCATGCACAAACATCAACTGAAGTGTACATAATATGATTATAAAAGTATCCAACATTGAATAAATCAAGAATTGAGATGAATATGACTTTGATTCCATAATTAAAAAGTCGATAGTGGGCTCATCCTAAACTAAAGCCAATAGAGGAAAACCGCATAAAAGACTAATCCCAATCGGCTAAAGTAGATGTGGAAACTCAACATGTATTGTCTTTCTTTTGCTTTTGTGGCTCATATTCGAAACTCTTAGTCGAATGGATTGGGAGATCGATTTTATGCCAAATAAAGTATTTCACATGATCTAAATATTCAAAAAGTAGTTATATAAGGCTATGTTCACCCATTGCCTTAATCTCTTTATTTAGTAATTTGGGAAGTACCACAACTAACTAACTAAATAGAATAAAATATATCGATGCTGCAATAAAATTAACACGGTGAGTGCACACTAATTAAATCAAGCTTATAATACTCTCCTAATGCAGAGATCCCAATGTCAATTAGGCGGCTTCCATTGCCTTTCTAACCTCCTTATCACTAACACGTTAGAAGCATCCTTCCAATTTAATCTCGTAACTCTCCGTTCTCTAAACTACTATTATCTCGTTACCTTATAAGTCAACTTTCCTAAAAACCTAACTTTGTTACCCCCTTCTTTCCTTTGTCTCTATCTCTTGCTGTTGGGTCAACCAACCACGTTATTAACATTAATTGTATGTCCCCCTAAGTCTCCTTCTCTCTTCATTCGATTCTTCTTTATATAACTATTGCAAATGTCACTTCCTCTCTCAATAATTCACCCCATTCTACAAAGCTAAACGAACAAAAACACCAAAATTTTCTCCTTTTGATAACCCATTTTAGACAAAAATGGAAGAGTTAGACACCCTTTATCCACCCGATTCTGATCTTGATCTTAGCTTTACAAGTTGTGCTTCTATTACCACCACAACAAGTGATCGCACACTCAGTGCTAGAAGCAGTTTAGCTCGTAGCAGCCTTACACTGAGCTTCAACGACCGTCTTTCATGTACTTCCACTACAAACAACCCCTCAGCGGAAATCCCCAACTTCCACAGGCGTGCACACCGACAACACGACCCGAATTGGTCTGCAATTAAGGCAGTAACTACACTTTCCTCTGACGGAGCTCTACATCTCCGGCACCTTAAACTCCACCGCCTTGTCGGTTCAGGAAACCTCGGCCGTGTTTTCTTATGTCGTCTCCGTGATTATGATCATGCCAATTTTGCCCTTAAGGTTATTGACCGTGATGTCCTTACAGCCAAAAAACTCTCTCATGTTCAAACAGAAGCTGATATTCTCTCCTCTTTAGACCACCCATTTCTCCCTACGCTTTACGCTCATTTAGAAGTGTCTCACTACACTTGCTTGCTCATTGATTTTTGCCCTAATGGTGATCTCCATAACTTGCTCCGAAAGCAACCTGGTAACCGGCTACCTGTCGAATCAGTCAGATTCTACGCAGCTGAGGTACTCATAGCACTAGAGTATCTACATTCCCTTGGAATAGTCTATCGTGATTTAAAACCAGAAAATATCCTGATTCGCGAGGACGGTCACATTATGCTCTCGGATTTCGACTTATGCTTCAAATCCGACGTGTGCCCAAAGTTAGATTTCACCACTAGGATTCAAGAACGATCAAAGAGAAGATACAGCAGTAGTTGCTACGGTGACCGGCTACAGGAAGAAACGGTGACCGAGTTCGTCGCAGAGCCAACGGGTGCATTTTCAAAATCATGCGTTGGGACACACGAGTACTTAGCCCCGGAGTTAATCAGTAGTGACGGGCACGGTAACGGTGTTGATTGGTGGGCATTTGGTGTGTTACTATACGAATTAGTTTACGGAAGGACCCCGTTTAAAGGTAACAGTAAAGAGTCCACCCTGCGCAATATAGCGTCCAGTAAAGGAGTGAAATTTTACGTGGAAAACCCTCAAGGAAATAACGAGTCAGGAATGAGTGAATTGAGAGACTTGATTGAGAAATTATTGGTTAAGGATCCAAGAAGGAGGCTAGGATGCGCTAGGGGTGCAACGGACATTAAACGTCACCCATTTTTTAACGGAATAAAATGGCCGTTAATTAGAACTTACCGGCCACCGGAAGTACGGGGAATAACTATAAAAAGGAGTAAGAGTAAGGCGCACGTGATCAGTCACGTGACCGGAGGAGCATCATTACCAAGAAGAAGGCGTTGTTGGTGGAAAAGGTTGGGGGATCTAATGAGAATTAAGGGATCTAAGTATAATTTAAATTCTAATCATAATTATTATTGTCATACTAATCACATGGATAGAAAATGTGCGTGAATATATTTCAGCCTTTTTTAACCATTTATTTACATTGTCTTTTTTCCACTTTATATTTTGTACAAGTTTGTAAAGGAGGTGGCAGAGAACATCAATTTTGGGGGAGATGTTCATTTTTTTTCCCTTCTTGGTTTGTTTCCTTTTTGAGGGAAATTTCATATACATATTTGTAAATGAAAAAGAAAGTAATGGAAGAAAAAGAATTTACTTAATTTTGTATCATTGGTAATTTTGTGTCATTGGCTTCTATGCTTCTTTTAAAAATTACTTTGCTGTTTTTACATGTTTTCTCATTTAACCCAATTTATCAACTTATAGTCTAGGCGTATCGATAAGAATCTTTAACACAATAAAGATAAAAATTACTTGCACTGTGTTCATACCAAGATAATAGTTGCATGATATAGAAATTTTTAGTACTTAACGATATTTAATTAACATGCATTCACCTCATTAAATCATTTAATTATAATAAATTTACATAATTTGATGTAAATACCGGTACGGGAAGTAGTTACCCACAATAGATGTGTGTGTACCTCTATTTAATAGATTTTTTTCAAAGAAAAGCCAATTGCTTTCCCTGTTGTCCTTTGTTGTTGCTGGACCAAAAATGTTCTTGTCTGGTAAATTGGTAAAAGATGCCACTGAAAAGAAAATAAACTTCCTTATATAATATTCCTCACATATGCTAATGATGAGCTTGCATCTGTTTTTTTAAGAAATGATTTTGTCCCACTTCTTATAATTATACCTCCTGTTAGAAGTGAATATGCTCATCATGATGTCTTGTTATTATTGATCAATCTTTGTGTTATTGGAACTTACCTTTGCTGGATAATATATATCTAATATTATTGTATAACTTACATATTTGAAGTTTTAGTAACAAAAGGAAATGAAGAAAGAAAATGAGTGATTTAACTGTTAAAATTGGGACATCAAACAAATTACGTATTGTTTTTGATGTATGAGAAAAGGTTAAACATTAGCATATGTTGGCATGTGGAAGCAATATGGTATTGTACCACAAGACATGCAAATTGCATATGGGTTTCCAAGGTTTTGACTTACAATTAGTCAGCAACACTATTATAAGAACCAAACTTTAGTGGAGGGAAACTGGGTAAAGGGCCCAACTTAATACTACTACACTATTATATTTAGGAGTAATAATTTAAGAATGGATAGAAACCTAACAATTCCAGCAAATCACAAATTATAAGTCTATTTGCACATTTATTAAAGTTGCAAGGACAGCTCAACATCTACCGACCATAAGGAATTCTGCAAAAATTAAGTTACAACTTGCAAGACTGGTCTCAATGGCACCTTACTCGAAAGGAACATTTATCATGAATGTACGATGTGGTCAAATTTGTACCAAGGTTTGAATTTTAACTACGATTAGACCTCTTTATAACAACATTTTATAATAGTTTTTGGTTTTTCATCCGGTATTCGATATCCGCATTGGGGCTCAACTAAATTGAGATTCGCGCTGAAAAGTTTCACATTGAAGTAAAACGCTCCCTAACAAAGGGTCCATATCCAAGGCTACCAAAGACCACTAGTTAAGGATGAAGGAGTACTTACCACTACACCACAATCCTTTTATTGGTCATATTGATTGATTTTACCTTGCACTATTATGATGGTAATTGCGATACTAAATTTTCTATTTCTAATGATTTATATTCATATTTAAAGCACTAGCTACAACTTTGGTATCGTGATATCATAGGTGTATACACTCATTCACTATAATAGACAAAAGAAAGTCCAGGCAAACACGCTACTATAGAGAGGCATGCCTGTATTTGTTAATTCAAGCACATTTTTTTTTAAGGGAAACCAAGAATGCCAACTCTGACAATAACAGCTTTCAGAAATAACCAACTGATTAGTAACTAAAGAACTGAATGCAATTAGGCAGTTAAAGTGCAGACAAATCATTGAAGTGGCTAGAAGAGAAATAGATAAGAAATGACAACTAATTATTAGGGGGAAAGTATGGTATCAAGGTAGTTATGTGTACATGAATAATGAGATGCTTCTAACTCTACTAGAATTTGGCAGCTAGAGATGAAGCACAACTTCTGCAAGTTCATTTTCTTTTCGGTCTATGGTTCCTTAGAACCTGCAAATAAGACAATATGGCTGCATTTTAGTTTTCTCAGGATGATATTTTGAATCTATGTTGCTCGGACTCTCCAAAAATGTCATTGAATGCGTTTTCGATCCTCAAAAAGTAGAGCATTTTTTTAGGATCCGACACGGTTCCGGCAACATTTTTGGAGAGTTAGCGCAACATAGACCTGAATCTAAAATATCAGACATGAATAGCATGAATACACAAATGCTACTAAACAAATGCAGAAACTGGTTCTTGTTAGTAAATATACATGTATGTGATTTAGCTGATTTTCCTCTGAGAACATCCATTCAATAGTGAATAATTCCATGTAGTGGTTAGCCAAATTTAGAATTATGGACATGAAAAGGAGACTTCCTTTCTTTTGGGGCTGCTAAAAATGTAATTGGTAACAGTCAAACCTCTCTATAACGGTGTCATTTGTCCAGATATTTTTTTGGTTGTTATAGTAAAATGTTGTTATAAATAACACAAAATATTAGATAACATGAGAAATCAGTTCCAAAGACAATTTGGCCCTTATAGTGAAATGTTTTTACAGAGGATTCGTGATAGAGCGTCCTGACTGTATTGATTGATAAGTGGTTAAGTGATAGTGAAGAAATTGAACGTTAAGGAGAAAGTTGTTTTTACGCACCTTTATTAGCATCAGGCTCGCTCAGAGGAGTTTCTGATGTTGGCGATGGTGGCGAAGTGCTCACAGATTCCCGGGCTTCAATCAGCATAGCGATGACTTCCCGCATACTAGGCCTATTGGCAGGGGATGTATTGGTGCAGAACAAAGCAATCTTGAGAACTAGAGACATCTCTAAACTTGTTCTTTCAGCACTAAAATCCAGCCTTTTGTCAAAAAGCTCAGTTAATGCCACTTTTTCATGAATTGATCTCCTCACCCAACTCACCAAATCGCCTCCCTGATCAAGGGGTTGAACCGGAGACCTACCAGTAATCAATTCCAGCAAAACAACGCCAAAGCTGTAGATATCGCATTTCTCTGTCACTTTCATTGTGTATGCATATTCTGAAAAAATGGGATAATTACACTTTTGGACCTCTCAAAAGAATAATAGTATAGATTTTGTATATTAAGTATTAATATACGTATAATATACATATTTTATACAAAAATATACATCTAATATACATATAGTATACATAATCAATGTCTAGGTTTTGTATATTTTGGCCAGCGCCCGTAGTTAATTTCAACAGATGGGCCAAAAATGAAAAACGACCCAAAAAAATCAAGAAACTAATCGGCTTATCTAAGTAAGGATTGCTGATAAGATTATCATTACATGCCTAAAAAACAGGCTTACCAGGGGCAATGTAGCCGTATGAACCAGCAACCGCAGACATGGATTTCGAGTAAGGGAAGTCAATTAGCTTTGCCAAGCCAAAGTCTCCAACATGTGCCTCAAGAAATTCGTCCAACAAAATATTGTTCGATTTTATATCCCTGTGAATGATATGTGGTTTACAATCATGGTGCAAATAGCATAGACCCTCAGCAGCTCCTAAGGCAATTTTGTACCTGCTATTCCAATTCAGTAAACTAACTTTCTTATTCCCATGAAGTACTTCACCAAGGCTTCCATTTCCCATGTACTCATATAACAAAAGATTGCAATCTTGATGGTAGCAGAAACCATATAGCTTAACAATATTTCTGTGATTTATCTTACCAAGAGTAGATAATTCAGCATGGAAGCTGCTATCAACACTCGCGAGTTCTCCTTGTGGCTTCAGTTTTTTAACTGCAACGAATTCACCACCAGCCATATTAGCTCTGTAGACGGTCCCACAAGCTCCCCTTCCTATGATCGCGCTGTCTGAAAAATTCCCAGTCGCTTCAACAAGGTCCGGGTAAGTGAACCCTTTTCGAGGAAAGTAGTGATAATTATTCAAGACATCAGGCTTTACTTGATTTTCCATTGAAACAAAAGCTGCTTTTTTGCCTCTAATGACCCTACATATAACTACAATCAATACCAAAGAGATCACTCCAACAGTCGCGGAAACAACAGTAACTATTTTTTCTCTAGAAGAACCGTGTTTCAACCAGCTTGAATTTGGAGCAATCGAAGGGGCTGGATGGCTAGAACTGGACGTGAATAACCCAACATTTCCAGCAAAGTTGCTTGAGTCCATCCTTTTAAAGGCAGGCGTGTTTGGTACTGATCCAACAAGGTTATTGTTAGAAAGATTGCATTCTATCAAGCTCATCAACTGCCCTATCGACGTTGGAATCTCACCACTGAGCTGGTTGTCATTTAAGTACAATGTTTCAAGCATCTGCAAGTTCCCGAGGTTGCTAGGAATCGAGCCATTGAGAACATTATGACTTAGATTGAGAGCAATCTGAAGAGTTCCAAGGTGGCCAAGCTCAATGGGGATACTACCAGAGAAGAGGTTTCCTCCCATTTCCAACTCCGTAAGTCGGACTAGTCCACCTAATTCACCAGGTATCTGTCCACTAAACTTATTATCAGATAGCTTCAGCAGTTCCAGGTTCACTAGCCTGCCAAGTTCATTGGGTAGATTTCCCATGAACGAGTTCTTGCTAAGATCAAGCCGTTGGAGCCTTAAACATTTCCCTAATTCATGAGGAATATCACCCGAGAGCCGGTTGGATGAAACATTAAAAGCAACAAGCTTTACAAGTTTTCCAATATCAGGTGGAATATGCCCGAAAAAATAGTTATGTGACAAAAGTAACCTCTCTAGTTTTCTAAGGTTGCCTACCTCTGGAGGTAACAATCCAGAAAATCTGTTGTGAAAAAGCTCAAGAGCTGAAAGGTTCTGAAGCTTGCAAAGATCAACAGAAAAGCTTCCAGTAAGCTGATTATCTCCTAGCATTAGCTGCTCGAGGGACTTGCAAGTTTTTAGGCCATAAGGGATATTGCCCGACAACTTGTTAGACCCGAGGCTGAGGAATGTTAACTTCTGAAACTGACAGAGGCTTGCAGGTATTCTTCCTTCAAGACTATTCTTGGACAGGTCTACTATCGAAAGGTTGCTTTTGAGGCCAATAAACCGAGGAATAGGACCTTTGAGGTGATTGTCAAAAAGTTGTAAATTCTCCAGGAATGCAAGATTCTGAAACTCTGATGGAATTCTACCTGTGAAATTGTTTATAGACAAGTCCAACTTCTTAAGCAGCTTCAACTTTCCAAGTCCCTTCGGAATCTTTCCGTGTAGTCTGTTTTCAAAAAGGTGAAGCAACTTCAGGTTAGAAAGTTTTCCCAAGCTTTTTGGAATGTTTCCACTTAACTGATTTTCGGATAAATCAATCTCAACTGCACCTGAACAATTTCCCATTTCCCATGGAATTGTTCCATTCAACTGATTGGTGTAAATGTACAGCCTTCTCAAATTAGTTAACTTACCAATCTCTTTTGGAAGTGATCCAGTGAATGAATTCTCATGCAAAGCAAGCAATTCCAAATTACTAAAGTTTCCAATATCAGGAGGAATTGCACCAGAGAAAAAGTTAGCCCAAAGAATTAAGTTGGTGAGACTTTTTAGCTTTTGAAGCTCAATTGGAAAAGACCCTTCTAGCCTATTTTCTGCTACACCAAGCACTTGTAAACTTTCACATTCACTGATTTCTGCAGGGATAGGGCCAGCCAAATAATTTCGTCCGGCCCTGATAACTCTAAGCCTTTTCAATTTACCTATTGTAGCAGGTAACCTTCCGGTGAGATTGTTACTATAAATCACAAGCTCCTCAAGATGTGACAAGTTTCCAATATCCTGAGGGATTTCACCATGAATGTAATTCTCACATAAATAAAACTGTGTAAGTGAGGTGATATTGAATAATTGGACGGGAAACTCCCCATGGAACCTATTGGTGCAAAGGTCCAGTTTCTCCAAACTTTGACATAGTGCAAAATCTTCAGGAACTTGACCAGAAATGAAATTTGATGACACATTCAATGCTTTCAAGTAAGGAAGTTTACAAATACTTGAAGATAAACTACCAGATAAGTTACGGCCATCGATATGGAGAGAAATCACCTGATCATTTTTGCTACACTTAACACCATCCCATTTGCAAGGACTCAAGTCTGATGAATTCCAACTTTCAAGATTGTTATCAGGGTCATTAAGGGACTTTCTGAACTCCAAAAGAACAAGTCCCTCTTCATTTAAAGATTGGCCAAGTCCAGCAAAGAAAAGAATCAACAGCACGAAAAACAAATGCTGTTGGATTGCCATTTCCAAGGATAAAAGGGCATGAATAACATGCTTTTTAGTTTTAAAAAGTCATGTCAATTTTTATGGATGAAAACTAGGAAAATTCTGAGTATGGCAACGCCCAAAAGTTGTAGCAGAGCTTATTGGCAGACCAAGAAACAGATACCATAAAGCAAGTTTGAGATTCCAGGGCCCATAACTGTCAGTATACAACCCAACCCAAATGCAAGAAGCAAAAGAAAACATGAAATCCTGGATTGTATTTAACCTTAATGACCAGAAACAATGCCACTCAAGACATGCAAAACACCAAGATTCTACAAATCAAGAAATGGGGTTTAGCTACTAAACAAATTAAGAGAATTCAAAAAAGAGGATATGAAGGATGTGAAAATAGAGAAACAAATTGGCTAAAAGTTGATTGATTGATAAGGCAAGAAGCTTGAGAAGGACCACAAAGCATAGTCAACTAGAACTTTACAGATGGAAGTAGTACTAATACATGTGAGTGTGATATGTGAATGAATGTAACTATATGACAAATCCTTATTAACCACTTGTTGTTTCATCTTCTTCCTCTTAATTCTCCTTCTTGTTCCTGTAATTCTAGATATAATGATTTCATTCTCTAGTTGGTCCCAAATACTCTGTTGCTTTACACTGTGTAAGTGTTGTTGAGAAAAAGAGAGATAGAGATTGGTCATGAAAATTTTCTTTGGAGTTATCTTTAGCCAACTTTCTAAGCCTAACAATATGGAATATTTGAAACGAAAGTCTTGCCTACTAGGATTCTTGGAATTTCGACTTCTCTAATTATCCCTTTTACTCTTTTTTTCCTGGTTTTTGACGTCTGCTTTCTGGTCCAACTAATTTAGATTCGGGACAAAATTAAAGAACTATTTGCAAGGTTTTCCCTTCAAATGGACTGGTCTTTAATTTTTGTCCTTCAAAATCGAACTTATGCCTAGAGGGCCATAAGATTATTATGAGTGTTGGCATAACTCATGCCCTTATAGGTATAAGTTCGATTTTCAAGTGCAAAAATTAAAGACCAACACAAAATAGGGAAAAAAGCGCAAATGACCAGACGATTTGATTTCTAGGGGTCAAATCCACTCTTAGAGCCCGTTTGGATTGGCTTATAAGTTGCTTTATGTTCGTTTTCACTTTTTTTGAGTGTTTGTTTGGTTAAATTTTAAAGCCATTTTGTCTTAAAATAAGCTTAAAAAATTAATTGGGTTTGTTTGACATAACTTATCTAAAAATTTATAAGCCGAAAAATTCTGACTACACCAACTTATTTTTTTTCTTATAAATTCGTTTTAAATTATAATCGCTTTTTTAAGCCCATCCAAACAGGCTCTTACTCTTTTCAATTTGGCTTCCACCAGGTGTTCAGTATTGATTTTCTAGTCCGTCTAATTTAGATTAGAACCAAAAAGTCTACTTTGGAGAGTGAAAGACTCCTTACCAAAGACAACTTTATTTTTGGGGTTTGAATCCCTCTTTTCTTTTATTTTTTGCTTCCTACCGGTGTCACTAATTTTAGATTAGGCCAAGCAGTCCACTTTAGACTTTAGAGAGTAAAACACTCTATTCCCAAGGCTAGAGGCAATTTAGGTATAAAATTTGGATCACGTGAACATATGGTCACTCGATTAAATTCGATATATTATGTATATAATTCTGAAAATATATCTAATATTAACTGAAGGAACACATGGTCAAACTAGGTCGAGTGGGGCATTGGTTAGGGCTTGTGTTTCTTTTGTCAAGTTCACTGGATCGAACCTGAGCTCCTACATGTTTTATGCTTTTTTTTTCTTTTTCTAAATCCTTTTTTTCTATAATTCTAATTACCCAAAAGTGAAAAAAAAATGTGTTTCTTTTTTATATTACATCTAATGACTTGTTTTTTGTCCTTTATTTCTAATTATCCAAGTACCAAAAGGCGAAAGAAATCAAAAAAACCTCATAGGCGCTAAGCTGCAACGAATCAAAGGCAAAAGAAATAAAAAAACCCCATAGCAAATGGTGAATTTATCCTCTTGAAATCCTGAATTCGCCTATGCCCAAGGCGATATCATTTCTAGCGCCGAACTTGAGACATCTGAAAGATAAAGAAATACTTATCATCCGATCAGAACTTTTTATGGTTATTAATTCCTCTTTTTTAACTACTTTTTCTTTGACGTTTTATCTTTTTCCTGTTACAAACTTGGAACTAGTCTACAAACGTCATGATATCCTTAAAGAAAATAGTCAGCTTAGGGATATACTCCATTAGTAGTGGGTGGATGAATTGGAAAAATGTAATGTTCTGTTACATTGTATCCTACCATAAGCCAAACTTTCAGTAATGGGTTTGGCATAAATAGAATATGGGTTTCATGGTAGGCACATTAATAAGAAATTCATACAATTTTGTCTCTATCTCAAATAGTTTTTCAGTTAATCAGCAAATAAGCAGTATATTATGGTAGGTACATTAAAATTAAAGTCCAGACAATCTTGTCTCTATCTCAAATAATTTTTCACTTAATCAGCAACGAATAGGTAAATTGGTAGGCACACGTCAAAAGTTCTAATAATCTCGTCTCATCTCAAATGACGCCACATAATTATTTTTTCCAGTAAACATCACACATTGTTGATGACTCGGATTAATTTTTAACCAATTATTTAGATCCATAAAATTATTATTATCTAAATATTTACTCCTTCCGGGCTTTATCTGTTGTTTAAAGTTTTGACACACCTATTAAGGAAGTTATTAATAATAATTGGTATTTATAAACTATATACCTTTTTGGAGTAGTAAAGTTGAAATGAGAAAAAAAGTTATTTATCGGTTTTCTAGTTATTGATGATTTAAACATTCTGGTATAGAATTTTAGCTTTTACTTTAGGCTAGCTAAGTATTTCTCGTTTAGCCTTTAGTGCATTTCGCATAACTTTTTCTGGCACAGATGTAAGGTTGACAGTAGCTTTGGCGCAAATCTGTCACTAATAGAAAAAGAGGTTTTTCCCACCTATATTCAGTGAGGAATTTGTGCTATAAAGCATAATTTTTCCACCGAACAATCTCGGGAAAAATGCGTATGGAAAAGCGGCCTTATCGAACGCCAAACTTTATAATTCATCCATGTGAATATTATACTATTTATGTTTTTAAACGACATTCAGTGGGAAATAGCCACTGAAAATATTTCAGTCGAGAAATAGTGATTTTTTAGTAGTGTATATTTACCTGAAAAAATTATTTAATATGTCTAATTTATTATTATAAAATCAATCACTGAAAATTATTAGAATTCAAAAATCATAAATTTCAAATTCAAAATGATCGATGGAGCATGTAGCAATGTATTGATCAATACACCTAATTTTTAATTCTTCAAACTTCAAAGGGTTGATATATAAAAGTGAGTGAGAACCTAGTTGGATATACAATTTAATGTTAACCATCAATGAGAATTAAAATCTTTCATGCAAAAGTCAATAATACGAGGCTGATGATATTGTGCATAAACCATATCCTAAAAGTAAATTAAACGAGGAAACTTTTTCTTGTTATTCTTCCAAGAGCGCTCAAAAGATGACGATGACAATAAAATAAAAATAAAAATAAAATAAAATCTTCCTAGCAAAACATACGATTCTAAATAATAAATATACGGTCCACTGATCCACTCTGCGGAGCATTAATGCGGCTCTATTTTCCTCCTTCATTTGCTTCCAAAAGTTTCTTGTTTTCTTTTATAAATTAGTGTAATGATACGCGCTTCGCACGGTTGTTAACAAAATTTAAGATATAATTCAATCTTAATGTCATAAATCATTATGTGTGAATTTGAATAAGAGAGAAAGAAAATAAAATAGAAATCTTGTATTTTTTTTTCTTCTGTTGTTTCTAATTAGTATGAAATCTTCAAAGTTCCATGTTATGATGTGTTCTTTTCCATCCCTCACTATTGCTAACTTGGCAGAGGCCTTCCAAACGATGATTAAGCAAAATAATATTTGAATTGGATATTGGGTACTACCTCGTTTACTGATTTTAATATGTTTAAGATCTCTTTTTTTGCATATATATTATCCTATTTTAGAATCCATACCATGCGAGGAAAAATAATACTCACACTAAATAGGCGTCACTTAAAAGTTAAAACTCATCATAATAAATTTTAAAAAATCAGCTATTTAAGTCCTATTATTAAATTTACATAAAAGTTAAATATTCATAACATTCCAAGGGAGTAGCAAAATTCACCATTATCACGACAAATACACAAAAAAGAGTCGTATATATACACACACACAAATTCATATGTTTGCATATACATTAATCATTTCTTTTCCTAAATGTCCTAATTTATGGACCTTAGAATTTCTCTATATACTATGTGAATTTATGGGGAAGTTTTTGGCTTTAATTTTTTTTTTATTTTTAATTTGTGGCTATGAAATTACATCCACTGATCTTTACTTCTTTTTTTAAATTATTGCATTAGCTTTAAAAAATGGTGCAAAATTAAAATAGTAATGATGGATAAAAGGAAAAAATATTAATGAGAATAACACCTTGAATATTGAGATTGATATTTCCCGCAACCAATATTACTCTTCTTTCCAATATTTCTCTTCTTTTCCTTTCTTTCTTTCTTGCCAAAAGAAAAAGAGTAAAACTTGCTAGAAAATAGAAGGATCCCTGCTTTAAATTGATCAAGCCTACATTTTTCAAACACAAACATCAGCGAAAGTATAGAATAAATTGATCTTTTACTTTCTACAATCAGATTGAGGCAACATTGGCAAGCATATCATAGGCAAAGATCAGATTTTCATGTTCTTTCAAATTGAAGACCTGGGCAACCTAAAAAGAATAACAAAATAAATCAATTCGGGAAAAAAAAAAAACGATAGATAATTAAACAATGAAATCCAAAGAGCGGAAAATCAGAATTTTTAAATTCAAAAAAAAATAAAAAATGTTCACGAGCATTCTCAAAATGATTATTCATTAGAGGCAACGGATGGGAGAATATAAACGGTTGCTATTAACTCCTCCATTGTGACCCTTTGTTGTCTTCTTATAACTGTTAAAGTACTTTTTTAATAGTGCAGAGAAGAATAAAGATGTAAGTGAGAGAGAGAAGAAATATAATTTCCATCATAGATATATAGAATCATACAGTAAAGAATTTTAAAAAAAAATCATGTGTAACATAAAGGAAGAAACTTGAGGATTTGTTCATTGTTTTCGAATGAACACAACCAATGACAGTTTTCTTGAGAAACTTGGAGAAACAATGAACTACGAAGAAATGAAAACCATAAAATCAAAAGGAGCAAATATACAAGGCATATGAAGTAAAATTAAGCCGTAAATTTTTTGAAATTACAAGGAAAAAGAGATACCTTTAATTTGCATGTAGTAAATTCTATCTAGTCATATATCTCATATTTTGTGGAGATACGTGACCAGAAGTAAGTGAAGTATCGTCGAAGGAGTACCAAAAGGAGTATGTTCAAAATTACCGCAAAATAATTCATTAATCTGCTTGCCAAATTATGTCCTATAAGATTAGAAAAAACAAACCAATTCATTAGTTAAATAAGGAACGAAAGGCAAAGAAGGCTGCTTGATCAATGGAAGCCTAGTCTCTACTCAAGAAAAATAGCACAGACGTTCCAAGAAAAAGAGGATACCTGCTGCAGCCATGTAACAATTTTCTGAAGCTTATCTTGCTGCCATACGGATCAGCAAAGACCAATTAAATCATATGTAAATGATACTCTTTAAAACGGTTATAGAGGAAGGGGAAAGGGTGCAATTAAATAAAA
Source organism: Lycium ferocissimum (assembly GCF_029784015.1). Lineage (NCBI taxonomy): Eukaryota > Viridiplantae > Streptophyta > Magnoliopsida > Solanales > Solanaceae > Lycium > Lycium ferocissimum. The sequence continues at coordinate 38,561,330 of NC_081352.1, read as the reverse complement.
TTAAAAGTTGTAATTAAGAGAGTAGCTTTTGGTTTATTTTGTAATACATAGCATAATAAAAATGAGGTAAAAGTCCAAAAAAAGGAGAAAAAAGATAAATGGTATTCTAAATTTATAAAGAGTGTGTCCATCACCTCAATTTTATCGCTAACTTTATAATATATATATATATATATATATATATATATAGAGAGAGAGAGAGAGAGAGAGAGATTTCTTCTTCTTCTTCTTTTTTTCCTTTTTTTTTTTAATAATATACGCAACGCTATTGTCGTATAATTAAAAATTCACACCTCTCTTTTTTTCTCTTTAGTTTTCCTTGAATTGTCAAAGCCTCATTTGCTTCATGGGATTATTTTTCATACATTTTCTAATTTTGTACGTATATATCTTGGTTCTTCTTTTTGATGCGTGTGTTATTGCCTAGTATTGAAACTTTATTTGTCAATTTTTTTGTAAAATTATATTCTTATATATTCTGTAGTCTAGTTACTCGGAAATATTTCATTTTTTTTTTTTTTAAAGAGCAAAAATGGTTGACCTGAGTGATTTTATATTGTTGGGTTGGTCATTAGTTGATGGTTGTATTATGTACTGTGTCTTTTTGATTAGATGTGGAAAGGTAGTACATACAAACAGTAAATGATGTGACAATAACCCCATTATTCACAGGGAAAGCAAACTAAACTTTCAACTGTAGTAATGAATTTCATCCCATTGTAGACATGAGTGGTTTATTTTTGTTAGTACTGTTATGTTATATGTACCAACTCATTTTGACTTGATGATGGTCCATATTATAGTAAATAAAGTAATATTCAGTCATCATCTTATTCTCAATTTCTGCAGCAGCTTTGGTAAGTCTCCTCTCACACACATAATACTTGCTTAATGATACAGGTTTTTCATGCTTGGTGAAGTGGTAACAAATTATGTATTATTAACGTAAAATATTTTCCGAAAAATGATATCTGTCATACCAATTACACCGAGCAATTACTCTTTATCCTTTTTACTTAAAATTAGTTGCACTAAGGACAGAATAGACTTCAATCGATACATATCGATAAAAAGAACTGTTATTATTCGTTGAATAGACCAACTGATTGAAAGAGTCATATACTTATGCTTAACAATAGAACACTCTGAAAAGTCTACAAACGGCGAAAACTTTTTGTTGCCGTTGGAAAAAGAATAAGTCCTGCATAGGAACTGAAAGTTGAATAAATTAAACGTATCTACGATCCACGCATATTCATATGTTTGTTCCATAAAAAGGTTTGAAATTCTCAATTAATTATTTTCGATTCGCTGGATCTTACCTCTGTAGGAGTCAACAAAGCCCAAATATATATATGTACTATAACTTAAATTTAAACTTATATCGAATATTCTATTTTTAGTTATTCTGAGTGTTTATTAAATACTTCAACTATTGAAATCGAGAAGTTATTATTGGCCAGATTATATGAAAGAGATTATATTAATTATTAATCTTCTTCGTAATAGAACTTTTTATTCTGCACATTTGAACAGTCAATCGAACGAGGATTCAAGTTTTTCATGCTAAAGCATCTAGAGTCTCGTTATTGTTGGAAAACTTAATTAACAACACATGATCACAAGTAAATCATTAGACAGAGATATCAAAATACAAGATTAGTATATAACTTACCTCGATCCATTATAAGAATCGAAAGAAGGAAGGCAGGATCTTCTAAGTCTTGTTACTTTTGGCGACACTTCTTTAATGGGGAAATGAGAGGAAAGAATTCAAGAATGCACTTAGGGACCACAACCAATATATAATAGCGAGACACCTCTTCGGAAGAGATATAACTCTTCAAAGGCAACCTTTCTGAAGAGGCGTAACTCTTCAGCTATGAACCCATCAATTATAACTAGAGAGTTAATTAGGTTTCTACGCATATACAATCCATCCCTTATAACATAAGATTTATATACAGCCCATAAAAATAACACTATATTAGATCATAAAAATGGGCGTCTTTAATTGATAGCAATCTATGTACAATTATATTAAATATGTGAGTCCACTAAATAGAGAATTTCTAATAATCTCCCACTTGGACCAAAGATTTCTGAAAAATTGTACATAACCAAAAACTTTATAGTGCACACATTTTCCTATCTCTAAGCAATTTGGTCCATTAATCGTGCTAATATGGGATCCAAGCGGTTTTCGTAACATATATTCGTCACTGAACTCATCAATGGTCACAATGTCAGCAAAATCAATGACATAGATCAAGTATAGAGGCATAGCGTGGAAATTGCATGTAAAAATGATCTCAGTCATGCCTATTTCCAACCGGTCCTGCTTTTTGACTTTAAATAGTCCAAAGACACTTTCTTGCACTTTACGCAAAACCGCACTAGAAAGTCAATATCTTTATTTTTAAAATTTCCAATAAACACACGAAATTCATGAATTCCATAAAACTTTAGTTCGTACAGAGAATATCATTAAACATGTCAAAAACGTAGATGAAACCACAAATTCCCACTGAAGTGACTCATCAGAGTCCAACGACATCCATGTAAGTTGCAGTCTCATAAAAAAACTTTAGGTTGCAACCTTTCATGAGCGGATCCACAATAATGGAGTTTGTATTAATATGTTCTATTGACACAAGAAAACTCTAAAGTCTTTCCTTCACACAATTAGAAATTTAATGTGTATATGCTTTAGTTTTGACGAACTTCGGATATACATATACCAAACACCTATATACCCTAAAAGGGTTCATCTCAAGATGCCGGCCACAACATTATTATTTAGTTTCTGGACATAAATAATAATTTGCAAGCGGTTCTCTTATACATCATAAATATTAACTACAAAAACGGCCTAGTAATATGTCTTTCTTTAGACCGACACATTACCAACATGATATTACTAAATGCATCACATATTCATGACAATCCATAATCTAGCCAAAATAATCTTCCTTTGAGATAATTATTTCGCATAGACAAAACATGCTTAATCTTGAAAATAAATAAATTTTATCTAATAGTGGTTACTTTGGCAACATATAAGACTAATCTATTCCATTTGAAACTAGAAGCACGCATGGTATATATAATTTCATTCCCAAAGACAAATAACTATTTCTTTTATGCGCAGCAGAAAAATAGCAAAAAAAGACATCCCCAAAATGCAACTGAAAAAATGCAGATCGATATTCGCTTTATGCAAGACTTCTTGAGAAATTTCGAAAAGCACAACAAAAATCTACATAAAGTTTTGCAGAATGATGTAGAAAAAGCTGGCAAAAACTACAGAAAATGTGCAAAAATGCACAAAATTTTAATGTCATACACCATATGAAATCTTCCGACCTTAATACTTTATGGTCTTAGAGTGCTTTGGCTACTCCTCATAACCTCATTAGATATGGAAAATTTTAATGACACTAAACTGTCCTCCAATTTATTTTGGTTGGCCCTTTAAAATATTAATCTCAAAGAAAACGTCAAATAAAGATTAATAACTTAAACCAAAATAATAATTTAAAACTGAATAAACTGAAAACAAATGTGAGCAACTGAATATGCACAAATGAGGACCAAACTGGATCTATTACATAACATAGGAATCAAATTACAAAAATTGTAATTTATTTGAAATTTGACAAGCAATACGATACTTTAAGAATAATATAATTCTATTATTACACTGACCAAAATTTCTGAAAGACCCGAAGAAGACAGGAAATTGGTTTTCTTGTAACCCATCTATAGTGCCGCCAGAAATTATATGGTCAAAAATATATTTAACTTTATATCCAAATTCAAATTCTCCATAAGAAATATGTGAATATCCATTTCAAAATGTACAAACGGTGGTATATCCGAAATTTATTCTGAAGGTGTGTCGGTGTTCTTTTATTTAATTACTGAAATTTTAGTAAAATAAAATTAACTAAAACCAACAAACCAAAAGAAGGAATTGGAAACCCCAAATCCTTTTCTAGATAGCGGCGGCATCAACCGACAACTTGTCTCGTGATCGTCACTATAATTCGTTTTTTTTTTCTTTGGTTTGCTCGATTCACTTGTTGAAAAACATAATTAACAAAACAGAATCACAAGTAAATTATTAGACAGAGATATAAATTTATAAAATTAGTGAGGACACTTACTTTGATCCATTATAAGAATCGATAGAAGGAAGGCGAGATCTTCTAAGTTGTAAAATGATCTAAATCATGTCTAGATAAATATCACATGCAAGTCGATTGGGAAATTTGAACATTTAGTATTGGCACACTGTTGATACGAAAACGCCTTAATAATTTATTCAATATCACCATTATGGTGAAAATATTAGACCGCATAATAGTGCATATGGAAACTGAAGATAATGAAATCAGAGGTAAGACTAGAGTACTCTGTGATTCTGAGATATTTTAGAACATGCTTTCGCATCAGACAAACACATTCTCATGATTAACTCTCCTTCCACAGAAAGAAAAGATAAAATATTGCAATCATGTAATGAATGCAACCTAGCATATACAATGTGTCAGAGAAAAAACATAACTTATCATAGAATTTCAATCAAGTTTGCTTCGAAAAGTCCTTCATAAATATCTTATTTATTTATTTATTTAAAGGTTATGCCAGACAATTACTGAAATTATGGCAAAAAACTGATTTGATAAACCAGAATCCAAACTTCTTTAAGAAGGCTTGAAACAGTGTTTCAAAATTTGATTCACAAATTAATGAAACTTAACATGAAATACTTTTCATGGATCTTATATTATGTTATATCGTGTTTTGTAAAACTTGTTGGAAAACTTAATTATCAACACACGATCGCAAGTAAATCATTAGACAGAAATATAAATCTACAAGATTAGTAAGAGCACTTACCTTGATCCATTATAAGAATTGATAGAAGGAAGGCAGGATCTTCTAAGTCTTTATTTCTTTTTATAAAGACTTCCCTTAATGTAATGAGAGAAAAGAATTCGATATGAGACTCGGGATCACAACCAATAGATAATAGCAAGCACCTCTTCTAAGAGACATAACTCTTCAAAGGGCAACCTTTCGTAAGAAGTTGACTCTTCCGATTATGAACTCATCAATTATAACTGGAGAGTTAATTAGGTTTCTACGTATATAAAATCCATATCTTATAACATAAGATTATTTATAGAACATTAAAATAACACTATATTAGATCAGACGTACAAATGGGCGTCTTTAATTGATAGCAATCCATGTACAATTATATTAAATATGCCAGCCCACTAAATAGAGAATTTCCAACAGATATCCCATTGATCAGCTTGACATAGACTTTATTCAAGATCGTCACTGGTCCGAGCATGCATACTTTAACATGTAATATTCTCATTATTGTAAATTTGTTAGCATAGATGCATTGTGTTTGGACTAAGTACTTTACATGGTTGATTCGATTTCGCAGAAACAATATCACTATATATGGTAGATACTATTGCAGGGCCTGAATTTATGCCTCGTAGTGGTTGGAGGAAATGGTGAACATATTACTGAATTCAACTTGATCAGTTATGTCGAGCTTGACCATTATTAGTTGAAACTTGTCCTTATGTTGTTCATTATTATTTAATTAAATCTGAAGTGTATGCACCAATTGTTACAAAGTCTGACATTACACTTTCTATACGAAATTGGAACCCCCACAACTTTATTGGTCATGCGTTATTCAAGATCTTTATTTACAGGACATGGTCTAAAGTATCCGACCCATCACCAACCATGAAGAACATGTGAATTAGTTTATTGAGCAACCCATTACCAAAATTTTAGCAAGCTGGTTACAGTGTTGGTGTGTAAACTAAATTTGACAGATGTCTTATAAATAAATGTTGGGGAATTGTACCTTTTGTACGCGATAGTTACTCAAAGAACTTATATTATACACCGATAGTTTAAAGAAATTGTTGTTTTCCATAGTCGATATGCAATCTCTTGTCTTTATTTTATGGCCACAAAATTAGCAGAGACATCAATTGGTGGACACTGATAAGCTAATTAAGAAGAACAAAGAACAAGAGAATGCAACTGCCCAAGTAAATCTGTTGAACTGTGGGGCGTGATTCTGATTTATTAATATCCTTTCCAAAATACAAAGAAGTGAAAGTTTCTTCAGATAATCGAATGAAGCATGCTAAAGGTGGGTTTTACACGATACTATAGCCCAACAAAGCCATTGACCTTGATATTTTTTTTTTTTTTTTTTAAACAAATCTTAACCGGTATATTCAATCGATACACTTGTTATACACTGAGTATACATTGATGATGATTACAATTTATTACGTTATACGAGTGAAATTGTTTTTAGTCGACAAGCTAAAAATGTTAAGATCACCACATGTACTTTTGGGCCGCCGTGTTTGCCTAATAAAAGCCCACTTCTTTTAGAAAAGAATCCAGCCCATTATAAGATTCCAGCCTTATCCACAATTGAAAACCAGTTTGTGAGTCCACCAATTCTGAGAGGGCAATTTGCACGATTGAATTATTTAGGGGCGGTCTTTAATTTTTGTTCCTCAATAGGTGGGCTTTATTTTGTCCTTCGCTAAAATTTTTTGGTTTTGCGTTCGTACCCCCGCTCAACCAAAAAAAAAATAAATTGTAAGGTAGAGTTTGGATTCACAAGCCAGAGTTTTGACAGAGTTTTATCTTCAGATATAAGGCAAACTCTCCCTTAAGACAGAGTTTTGCCTTTAGGCATAAGACAAAAAAATCTGCCTTTAAGGCCTTTAGCCAGAATAGGCCTAATTTTGCTGCAAAACTCTGCCTTGCGATTTTTTATTTTTTTTTACTGAGCAGAGATTCGAACCCCAAACCTCATGGTATTATGCAAAGGGAAAAAGTTAAGAGATTGATAGTTCGCTTCAAGTTGTGGAGGGAAACACTTGGAGATAGAATTATAAGGAGTCGTTTGGTAGCTAGTTAGAGTTATGCAGGTATTAGTAATACACGGATTAGTTATGAGCGAATCTATGCATTATTTTATGCAGGGTTTAGTTATTCATGTATTAGCTATTCTACCTTTTGTCCTGCATAAAATAATACATAGATTCCCTCATAACTTATATGTGTATTAGTTATGTGGGTTCCTAAATTGCAACCAAACACCGTATTAATTTTATATATGAACAACTCACCTCATAACTAGCTACAAAAACATTATTACTTATGCATAATTTTAAAACATAAATAATTTACTCTTAACCAGCTACCAAACGACCCCTAAGATTTTAATTGTTCGCTCACTTAATATGATATCAAGATTGACAGAGGTCTTGGATTTGCGTTTTTTCATTACCCACCAGTTCAATATTATTGGGTAACATTCACAAATAATTACTTTAATCTATGTAATCAAAACAAATAATTATTGTTATGAATATGTCTAGGAGTTTTACTTATAACATTTGAAACTACATAGTAAATATTTTTTTCAAAAATAGGGCTGACAATGGCAGGTGGACGCCTGAATATTTTCCATGCGTGAACCAATAAAAAGTCCAATCATACACGTGAAGAAAAGTTAAAATTATGAGAATTGGCTTAGGCCTGTTTGGATATGATTTTTTTTTTGTAAAAGAAGTTTTTAAAAATATTCTTTGCTCATTTAGAAAGATTTTTTGGTTAGTTTCAAATTTGAAAAATTGGACAAAACTTCAATTTTTTTCAATTGAAATGCAATACTTAACTCAACTTCAAATATTATTTTCTATCAAATATCACTCAATTCATATCAAAATACCTGCTAATTTTAAAACCTAAAATTACTTACTAGGAGTTTTATGGTAAAATTACAAAGTGGAAAATGTCCAAATAGTCCAAAATAGTAGGTAAGCCATAACAAAAGAAGTCGGTTGATCCATTGGCTCTCCATCATGCTTCACTCTCATCAGTCATCTCGAATCTTTCCTCTCCTGTTTTTAATTATTTTTACTAACACAATATCAGATGAATTTTGTTTTTTTCACGGTAACATGGCTTGTATAGTTGGAGAAATTAATTTATGTACTATTATTTTATATAGGAATTAGTTATGCAGAATTTAGTTATTCATTATTAGTTATTCCATCTTCTATTCTGCAAAAATAATATACATATTTTCTTATAACTTATACATTATGCAAATTTTTAAATTGCAAATCAAACACCGTATTAGGTGTGTTGAATTTTACAGATAACAAAAGAATGCTACCAAACAACCCCTTATTGCCTGGTAAGGCCTTGCCGAGTTCGAGCCAAGTTTAGGGGCAATTAAAACTATTGATAGTTTAGCTGTGCGATTAATAATTCATGTCAAGTTTAAGAGGACTTTAGATATTCTGCCTAAATTTTTTATATAAGGCACTATTACCCTTCTGAACTATACCTGAAGTTGCTACGACACACCTTACCTTTCCATGGGTCCTATTACCCCCCCTAAATTTATTTAAAACGAAATAATTACCTCCCTAAACGCTGATGCCCACTCTCGTATCGGAGAGTGACATACACTCTCCTTGCCACATGTATATTTATTTGTTTTCTTTCTTTTTTTTTTTTTTTTTTAATTTTTTTCAAACTTACGTGTCAATTTTTTTTAAAAAAAAATAAAAAACTGAATTTTCTTTTAAGAAAATGATTTTTAAAACCCGCTTTTTTAAAAAAAATTGAAAATTTGATTTTTTTTTAAATAAAAACTGAAAACATGGATTAAAAAATTAAATTTTCTTTTAAAAAATGATTTTTAAAACCCTTTTTTAAAAAAAAAAATGGAATTTTTTTTTTTTTTTTAAAGACCGGTTTTTTTTTCTAAAAACAAAACTAAAAAATTGATTTTTTTTAAAATATGGAAAAATGGATTTGTTAAAAATATGGAAAACGGGATTATGTTTTTAAAATGTCTTAAATAATTTTGATTTTCATGATTTCATTTTCTTAGGACACTTTTATTTTTCAAATAAAATTTGGAAAAAGTGTTTTTCTTGTCAAAATGTGAAAAAACTATTTTTTCATAAAATTTTGAAAAAATTAATTATTTTTTTAAAATGTTGAAAGCCTGTTTTTTAAAACTAAATGTGAAAAACTAGATTTATTTTCATATTTTAAGAAAATATAGATTTTTAAGAAAAATTAAGTTTTCCCGTTTTTTATGTTTCTCACTCTCTTAAAGAGAGTGAAACACACTCTCCTTGCCATGTCAGCGTTTAGGGGGTAATTATTCTTTTTTAAATAAGTTTAGGGTGGTAATTATTCCGTTTTAAATAAGTTTAGCGAAATAATAGGACTCAGGGAAAGATAGGATGTGTCGTAGCAAATTTGGGTATAATTCAAGGGATAATAGTGTCTTATCCCAAAATATAAAAATATGAAAACAATTAAGCACATTAATTGGGAAGAGAAAAAAGGGACACAAAAAGTCAAAATGAACAGAAAAAAGGGACACAAAAACGTGGGGGAGCCTCTCTACTATAGACCACGTGATGAATGCGATGACCTACAGACTTTTATAGTTAGGCCATCCAGAAAAATCTCGAATAATTACCGAGTTTGAGGTACCTCCCTTTGTCCCAGTAATAATATTTTTTATATAATTATAGTTTGTTTAGCCAATTTTTTAAAATTAATTTATTTTGAAAAGGATTTTTTTAAGAGTGCTTTTTTAAGAGTGATTTTTTTAAGAGTGCTTTTAAAAAGTAGTTTGTGTTTGTCAATTAATTTTAAAAACACTTTTGAATAATAATTAACATTTGACCAAGTTTTTAAAAAGTGCTTGTATTTTTCGCAAAAGCGCTTTTGGACATTAACTATTTTTTTTTAGTTTCTCCTACTTTCCATAAACACTTATTTTCTCCCACAAGCTTGACCAAATCCCATTTTTTTAGAATAAGCACTTATTAGAAAAAATAATCACTTCTAGAAAAAAATAAGCTTGACCAAACAAGCTATTAGTCCCAAAAAAGATATCGTTACATATGTAATACTAACAATTTAATATTAAATTTCTCATTTTATACTTAATAAAATAATTTATAGTCACATAAACTTTTACAATTTATTTTAGATCATTAATTTTATTTAAAAAAATAATCTTTTCCCTTAAATTTTGTGCTCAATCTAATATCTTCGCAAAAAATTGGGAAGGACAGAGTATCTTAAAAGCCCCCAATGACAACAGCACCGCTTGTACACAAAAAGGCGAAAAATGAAGGCTTCCAACGATCCAAGTGCCTATATATAGGACGTGTATGTATGTACAAGTAAGTACAAATCAATATTAGCACTTGTGAAAAATTAAAAAAAATCTTCTTATTTCTTCTCACACTTGCATTTCATACAGTATAACAATGGCTAACAATGAGGTAATTCTATTGGATTTCTGGCCTAGCATGTTTGGCATGAGGCTAAGGATTGCACTAGCTGAAAAAGAGATAAAATATGAGAACAAAGAACAGGACTTGTGGAACAAAAGCCCGTTGCTTTTACAGATGAACCCTATCTACAAAAAAGTACCAGTTTTGATTCACAATGGAAAGCCCATATGCGAGTCTATTATTGGAGTTGAGTACATTGATGAAGTGTGGAAGGATAAAGCTCCTTTACTCCCTTCTGATCCTTATGAGAGAGCACAAGCTAGGTTCTGGGCTGACTATATTGACAAGAAGGTAACTTCATAGCCTTTCCTCTTTTTTCCCATGCTTTAATTAGGATTCTTTAGCCGATCCGAACTAATTTGAGTTGAAGTTGTGTTGTTAGAGTTTCACATTAATGTTATATTTTCTTGTAGTCTTGATCAATCGTGACCTAATGAGTTAGCTTTTAGGGTTAATTAGGTAAACGTTGATTTGTGTTATCATAGTAAAGACTCTTTTTTATTTTTGTATACCCAATGTTGGCAGTAGAGTCAACCCTTCCTTTGGTTGGTACATGGGCTGCCAAAAGCTAATTCTACACTGTACCTAATGATGGTAAAAGTACACCCGCATTCAGTGTTTATATAGAGCCAATTAATACATAACATGTCTTAACACGCACTCCCATTGCTAAATTATATTGTAGTTAATTAATAAACATCCTAACCTTAATGTTTGACTTTACCATATGGTAAAATAGTATGGTTTGGTGCAACATTGATAGGGGTATGTTTTTACCCTTATTATATTGTTCATGCTCCATATGTTCACTTTTACAAGCGGGGTGTTAAAGTTTCACATTAATTGAAGAAATGGATTATTGTCTGATTATAACATTAGTTGACGAAGTGGAATATTGTCTGGTTATATAGCTTGGTTAATCCTCACTTCATATGCTAGGTTTTGCAATGTGTAACTTGTAAGGTCCATTTTCTTAACATGGACTAACTTGGATTTTTATCTTAGTTTTGTGGAAGCAAGTGATAACCCTTTTCTTATTCTGGATTTGTTGAAATTTTCAGTTGTATGATTCTGCAAGGAAGATATGGGCAACAAAAGGAGAAGAACAGGAGGCAGGTAAGAAAGATTTCATAGAAGTCCTTAAAGTGCTGGAGGGAGTACTAGGAGACAAGCCTTACTTTGGAGGGGATAACTTTGGTTTTGTGGATATTGCTCTCATTGGGTTCTACACTTGGTTTTATGCCTATGAGACTTATGGTAACTTCAGCACAGAGGCTGAGTGTCCAAAGTTTGTGTCTTGGGCCAAGAGGTGCATGCAGAGGGAGTCTGTTGCCAAGTCTTTGCCCGATCAACATAAGGTCTATGAGTTTATACAATGGTTAAGACAGAAAATTGGAATTGAATAAACATATGCTTACGCAATTATGATGTTTCTCGGAAACAACATCTCACCTCCACGAGGTAGAGGTCTTCGTACTCTCTACAGTCCCCAGACCCCACTTGTGGGATTACTGTGTATGTTGTTGCTGTTGCTGTTGTTGTTGTTATGCTTCATAATGTATTTAAAAGGCACTTCATTGTGCTTTCTTGAGTTGAATTTTCAAGATTTGAGAAGGTTGTTTGGTCATAGTGCAAGGTCTAGTTTTACTTATAATAAAGGACTCTTAAGTGTGTCTTGTTTGAGTGTTGTTTGTTGTAGTTTGTGTATGTAACTCTCGAGCTTCTCCTCTTTTGTATTTACTTATTGACAATTGAGTTATTTTACTTTTTCTTGGTTCTTGTTTGTTCTGTTTTTAGTTGTTTGGAAGGGCAGAGGCTATTCTCAACATTTATCTTGTTTCAGTTATACATCCCATTTAATGGTCAAGTCAAACCAGGCTAAATTTTATGTATGATGTACCAACTAAATTGTAAAGTTGCTGAAGGCCTATTCCACTGTGTTTTAAGAATACAAGTTCCGACTAGGCTGGCTCATAATTAAAACTCTTGATTTGAGTTATGCTAAATCCTCAATCTACAATTCTTTTTTTCTCTGCACTCATCATTTATGATAGGGAGTTAGGAGGGTCTATAGTTTATGCCTGCATAGTACTTCCTTCGTCCCAATTTATGTGATACTTATCGAGTTTCGAGAGTCTATCCAATTCTTTTTTTATAAGTAATGTTATATAAATGAAAAAACGCACTAAGTGTGCAAGGTCTCAATTATATATAGCATGGAATTTATTTTCATTTACAATGGACATGCTTGTGAGGAAATGAAATACAATTTTATTAAAGGATCTAGCAAAAAATACAATTTTATTAAAGGTATAGGTTGCTATGTTTGCCTTAAAAAATTCTATTGTTTCTTTCCATTCAAAATTGTGCACCAAATGACTATGAGAATAGTATTCCAAAGCTTGTGTGTCTTCCTATTGAGACCATCTCTTCACCAGTTATGTAAGAAATCCAAAATAGAGTGAGGCATTGTCCATGACATGTCCAATTCAATTTGTTTGATGTAATTTGACTTATAATTGAAATTTAAGAAGATAAAGAAATCTTTTAAAATTCTTGGTTATAAATACGCTATAATATTTATCTGCAAATAAGACTTTTAAATGAGTAATTTTAAATATATCATAACATTTATATGATTAAAAAAAATGATAAAGCATATAGTACTCTCTCTGTTTCAATTTATTTGTCTTAATTTGACTTGACACAGACTTAAAATAGAGAAGATTTTTGAGTCTTATAGTCTTCAACTAAAGATGTATTTAATTATTTGTCTGTGGCAGAAACAAAAATTTATAAAAGAGACTAAAAAGTACTAAAATAGTATAATTGAAATTTGAATCTTTGATCTAAGTAATTTTAAACTCCTATACTGCTACATTATTGTTTTCCGTATATCAAAGGATTCAAAATCTTATTTACAATATAACCTAAAGATCTTTTTTACCGTATGAGTGAAGGGCGTCGGGGGTTCATTCATATCCATTCTCCGAAAAATTATATTATATATATAAGTTGATATATATATATATATAGAGTAATATTAAATCCTCTTAATTTCTTCAAGTGTCTATTTATTTATATTTTGAATCTCAGTAATAAAAAAATCGGGACTCCGTCAGTATTAAATAATGTGGTTTACTTTGTTTACTAATGCAATTCAGTTATGGTAATGGTCCTAAGTGCGAAATCGCGTCAATGATGGGACGTGCATTTTGTATATTTATGGGGGCCATTGAGAAGAATACTAGTGCTTGAATAAGATGGCATTTATTGGTACCTTTGGAATTTTTTTAAACCTTTTACTTGCGATTTAAATTTTATGGGTTGTAATCTTAAAATTTTTAGCAAATTGAATTCATTATATTTTTAAAATTAGGGGTTCATATTTACTATTTATTATAATTTTAATAATTTTTTATACATAAATTTATTCCATTATGAGAAAGTTTAGGGCTCAATTGAACCCCTAACTTTTAGGCTAGATGCGCCTCTGCTTCTACTGCTTAGGAATTCCCTGGATGCTAGATGAACACGCCAAAATCGAATCAATTTAATGTTATTTTAGTTTCAAAAAAGGAGAAAATATACGTACTTTTTCAAAAATTTAGCATAGTCAAGGAGAAGCTTAGTAACCTATTGCATCCGTCCCAAAATAAGTGTAGCTGTAGGAAAAACGATTGTTCTAAAATAAGTATCGCTTTAGAAAATCAAGACAAAAAAATAATAGTAATTGTTTCCAACTATATTCTTATATTAAATAACTAATTTTTCTTAATAGTGCTTAATTCTCAAGAAACATCTAATCTAATCTAATAAATAAGAATAACTTAGTAAGCATACCTTCAGAGTCAGCTCAACGTCCTCGGTGGGCTAAAGCCAAATCTTGATGAGAGGCCCTAACTTTTCTTTAAAAAAAAAAAATCTTATATATTTTTATCATGAAGTGTGTTTTTCTAACCGGTGCAATCAACATTAGTAACAAATATAATCGTTTCTAACGGGTGCAATCAACATTAGTAACAAATATAATAGTTTTTCTTCCCTCAATTTATATGATACTTTTCACTTTCGAGTCAGTTTGACTAAATTTTAAAGCTAAATTGGATTAGATTGACTCAATATTTTCAAATTAAAATTTACATATTTGAAAACTACATGAAAAGTACTATAAATTACCACTTTTTTCATATCAATTTGGTTAAAAAATACATCATAAAATGTTGGTCAAATTTTATGCAGTTAAATCTCGGGAAAAAGTATAAGGTTAATTTGGAGAGAGGGAATAATTTATTTTTTTTAAGAAAATTATTTCATAAACCTATTATTAGTGAAAATGGTGGCCCCAAAATTTTTGGGGGCCCAGGATTTCTTTTGGGTGTTGCCCCTTCCCGGGGTTCTTTCTTTTTTTTTTTTTTTTTTTTTTTAAAAAGCCAAAAGAGCCCAAAACGATATTTATTTTTAAAAAAGGGGGTACCT